>NC_133970.1:11994428-12087553 GCF_031877795.1 Strix aluco
AAGCCTCCCTGTTCTGCTTCAAAGCATCATTTAGAAGGTACAAGCCCTCATTTTTAGGGCGCAACGCCTCATTTTTTGGCCGCGAATCCTCCTTTTTCGGGGTCAATACGTCCTTTTTGCTGTAAAATCCCTCACTTTTATGTTCCCGACATCTCATTTAGGGCAGAAAGCCTTGTTTTGTGGTCCCAAAGCTTCCTCTTCAGAGTCCAAAGCTTTGATTCTGTGTTTGAATTCCTCGTTTTATAATCCAAACCCTCACGTTTATTGCACAAACCCTCATTTTTAGGGCCCAAACGCTCATTTTTATGCTGCAAATCATTTCACTGGAAAATGCCTCCTTTTTATGCTCCAAACGCCTCCTTTAGGGCACGATGTCTGAATGTTAGGTCCCAAAGATTTGGTTAAGAGCCCAAAGCTTTGAGTCTAGGGTTGAAAGCCTGCTTTTTACTCTACAAACCCTCCTGTTTAGGGTACAAACCCTCCTTTTTGGTGCACAAGCCCTCACTGTTAGGGTGCAAACACTCACGTTAAGATTCCCAAGCTTCGAGTCCAGGGTTGAAATCCACATCTTTATGCTCCAAACGACCGTCTTTAGGCTTCAAATCCGACTTTTAATTCTGAAATCCCACTTTTTTACGCTCCAAACGCTACATTAAGGGCACAAAGTCTCCATTTTAGGTCACAACGCTTCCTTTTTAGAGTCCGGAACGTTGGTTCCAGGGTTGAAAGCCTCCCTGTTCTGCTTCAAAGCATCATTTAGAAGGTACAAGCCCTCATTTTTAGGGCGCAACGCCTCATTTTTTGGCCGCGAATCCTCCTTTTTAGGGGTCAATACGTCCTTTTTGCTGTAAAATCCCTCACTTTTATGTTCCAGACATCTCATTTAGGGCACAAAGCCTTGTTTTGTGGTCCCAAAGCTTCCTCTTCAGAGTCCAAAGCTTTGATTCTGTGTTTGAATTCCTTGTTTTATAATCCAAACCCTCACGTTTATTGTACAAACCCTCATTTTTAGGGCCCAAACGCTCATTTTTATGCTGCAAATCATTTCACTGGAAAATGCCTCTTTTTTATGCTCCAAACGCCTCCTTTAGGGCACGATGTCTGAATGTTAGGTCCCAAAGATTTGGTTAAGAGCCCAAAGCTTTGAGTCTAGGGTTGAAAGCCTGCTTTTTACTCTACAAACCCTCCTGTTTAGGGTACAAACCCTCCTTTTTGGTGCACAAGCCCTCGCTGTTAGGGTGCAAACACTCACGTTAAGATTCCCAAGCTTCGAGTCCAGGGTTGAAATCCACATCTTTATGCTCCAAACGACCGTCTTTAGGCTTCAAATCCGACTTTTAATTCTGAAATCCCACTTTTTTACGCTCCAAACGCTACATTAAGGGCACAAAGTCTCCATTTTAGGTCACAACGCTTCCTTTTTAGAGTCCGGAACGTTGGTTCCAGGGTTGAAAGCCTCCCTGTTCTGCTTCAAAGCGTCATTTAGAAGGTACAAGCCCTCATTTTTAGGGCGCAACGCCTCATTTTTTGGCCGCGAATCCTCCTTTTTAGGGGTCAATACGTCCTTTTTGCTGTAAAATCCCTCACTTCTATGTTCCGGACATCTCATTTAGGGCACAAAGCCTTGTTTTGTGGTCCCAAAGCTTCCTCTTCAGAGTCCAAAGCTTTGATTCTGTGGTTGAATTCCTCGTTTTATAATCCAAACCCTCACGTTTATTGTACAAACCCTCATTTTTAGGGCCCAAACGCTCATTTTTATGCTGCAAATCATTTCACTGGAAAATGCCTCCTTTTTATGCTCCAAACGCCTCCTTTAGGGCACGATGTCTGAATGTTAGGTCCCAAAGATTTGGTTAAGAGCCCAAAGCTTTGAGTCTAGGGTTGAAAGCCTGCTTTTTACTCTACAAACCCTCCTGTTTAGGGTACAAACCCTCCTTTTTGGTGCACAAGCCCTCGCTGTTAGGGTGCAAACACTCACGTTAAGATTCCCAAGCTTCGAGTCCAGGGTTGAAATCCACATCTTTATGCTCCAAACGACCGTCTTTAGGCTTCAAATCCGACTTTTAATTCTGAAATCCCACTTTTTTACGCTCCAAACGCTACATTAAGGGCACAAAGTCTCCATTTTAGGTCACAACGCTTCCTTTTTAGAGTCCGGAACGTTGGTTCCAGGGTTGAAAGCCTCCCTGTTCTGCTTCAAAGCATCATTTAGAAGGTACAAGCCCTCATTTTTAGGGCGCAACGCCTCATTTTTTGGCCGCGAATCCTCCTTTTTAGGGGTCAATACGTCCTTTTTGCTGTAAAATCCCTCACTTTTATGTTCCGGACATCTCATTTAGGGCAGAAAGCCTTGTTTTGTGGTCCCAAAGCTTCCTCTTCAGAGTCCAAAGCTTTGATTCTGTGTTTGAATTCCTCGTTTTATAATCCAAACCCTCACGTTTATTGCACAAACCCTCATTTTTAGGGCCCAAACGCTCATTTTTATGCTGCAAATCATTTCACTGGAAAATGCCTCCTTTTTATGCTCCAAACGCCTCCTTTAGGGCACGATGTCTGAATGTTAGGTCCCAAAGATTTGGTTAAGAGCCCAAAGCTTTGAGTCTAGGGTTGAAAGCCTGCTTTTTACTCTACAAACCCTCCTGTTTAGGGTACAAACCCTCCTTTTTGGTGCACAAGCCCTCGCTGTTAGGGTGCAAACACTCACGTTAAGATTCCCAAGCTTCGAGTCCAGGGTTGAAATCCACATCTTTATGCTCCAAACGACCGTCTTTAGGCTTCAAATCCGACTTTTAATTCTGAAATCCCACTTTTTTACGCTCCAAACGCTACATTAAGGGCACAAAGTCTCCATTTTAGGTCACAACGCTTCCTTTTTAGAGTCCGGAACGTTGGTTCCAGGGTTGAAAGCCTCCCTGTTCTGCTTCAAAGCATCATTTAGAAGGTACAAGCCCTCATTTTTAGGGTGCAACGCCTCATTTTTTGGCCGCGAATCCTCCTTTTTAGGGGTCAATACGTCCTTTTTGCTGTAAAATCCCTCACTTTTATGTTCCGGACATCTCTTTTAGGGCAGAAAGCCTTGTTTTGTGGTCCCAAAGCTTCCTCTTCAGAGTTCAAAGCTTTGATTCTGTGGTTGAATTCCTCGTTTTATAATCCAAACCCTCACGTTTATTGTACAAACCCTCATTTTTAGGGCCCAAACGCTCATTTTTATGCTGCAAATCATTTCACTGGAAAATGCCTCCTTTTTATGCTCCAAACGCCTCCTTTAGGGCACGATGTCTGAATGTTAGGTCCCAAAGATTTGGTTAAGAGCCCAAAGCTTTGAGTCTAGGGTTGAAAGCCTGCTTTTTACTCTACAAACCCTCCTGTTTAGGGTACAAACCCTCCTTTTTGGTGCACAAGCCCTCGCTGTTAGGGTGCAAACACTCACGTTAAGATTCCCAAGCTTCGAGTCCAGGGTTGAAATCCACATCTTTATGCTCCAAACGACCGTCTTTAGGCTTCAAATCCGACTTTTAATTCTGAAATCCCACTTTTTTACGCTCCAAACGCTACATTAAGGGCACAAAGTCTCCATTTTAGGTCACAACGCTTCCTTTTTAGAGTCCGGAACGTTGGTTCCAGGGTTGAAAGCCTCCCTGTTCTGCTTCAAAGCGTCATTTAGAAGGTACAAGCCCTCATTTTTAGGGCGCAACGCCTCATTTTTTGGCCGCGAATCCTCCTTTTTCGGGGTCAATACGTCCTTTTTGCTGTAAAATCCCTCACTTTTATGTTCCCGACATCTCATTTAGGGCAGAAAGCCTTGTTTTGTGGTCCCAAAGCTTCCTCTTCAGAGTCCAAAGCTTTGATTCTGTGTTTGAATTCCTCGTTTTATAATCCAAACCCTCACGTTTATTGCACAAACCCTCATTTTTAGGGCCCAAACGCTCATTTTTATGCTGCAAATCATTTCACTGGAAAATGCCTCCTTTTTATGCTCCAAACGCCTCCTTTAGGGCACGATGTCTGAATGTTAGGTCCCAAAGATTTGGTTAAGAGCCCAAAGCTTTGAGTCTAGGGTTGAAAGCCTGCTTTTTACTCTACAAACCCTCCTGTTTAGGGTACAAACCCTCCTTTTTGGTGCACAAGCCCTCACTGTTAGGGTGCAAACACTCACGTTAAGATTCCCAAGCTTCGAGTCCAGGGTTGAAATCCACATCTTTATGCTCCAAACGACCGTCTTTAGGCTTCAAATCCGACTTTTAATTCTGAAATCCCACTTTTTTACGCTCCAAACGCTACATTAAGGGCACAAAGTCTCCATTTTAGGTCACAACGCTTCCTTTTTAGAGTCCGGAACGTTGGTTCCAGGGTTGAAAGCCTCCCTGTTCTGCTTCAAAGCATCATTTAGAAGGTACAAGCCCTCATTTTTAGGGCGCAACGCCTCATTTTTTGGCCGCGAATCCTCCTTTTTAGGGGTCAATACGTCCTTTTTGCTGTAAAATCCCTCACTTTTATGTTCCGGACATCTCATTTAGGGCACAAAGCCTTGTTTTGTGGTCCCAAAGCTTCCTCTTCAGAGTCCAAAGCTTTGATTCTGTGTTTGAATTCCTTGTTTTATAATCCAAACCCTCACGTTTATTGTACAAACCCTCATTTTTAGGGCCCAAACGCTCATTTTTATGCTGCAAATCATTTCACTGGAAAATGCCTCTTTTTTATGCTCCAAACGCCTCCTTTAGGGCACGATGTCTGAATGTTAGGTCCCAAAGATTTGGTTAAGAGCCCAAAGCTTTGAGTCTAGGGTTGAAAGCCTGCTTTTTACTCTACAAACCCTCCTGTTTAGGGTACAAACCCTCCTTTTTGGTGCACAAGCCCTCGCTGTTAGGGTGCAAACACTCACGTTAAGATTCCCAAGCTTCGAGTCCAGGGTTGAAATCCACATCTTTATGCTCCAAACGACCGTCTTTAGGCTTCAAATCCGACTTTTAATTCTGAAATCCCACTTTTTTACGCTCCAAACGCTACATTAAGGGCACAAAGTCTCCATTTTAGGTCACAACGCTTCCTTTTTAGAGTCCGGAACGTTGGTTCCAGGGTTGAAAGCCTCCCTGTTCTGCTTCAAAGCGTCATTTAGAAGGTACAAGCCCTCATTTTTAGGGCGCAACGCCTCATTTTTTGGCCGCGAATCCTCCTTTTTAGGGGTCAATACGTCCTTTTTACTGTAAAATCCCTCACTTTTATGTTCCAGACATCTCTTTTAGGGCACAAAGCCTTGTTTTGTGGTCCCAAAGCTTCCTCTTCAGAGTTCAAAGCTTTGATTCTGTGGTTGAATTCCTCGTTTTATAATCCAAACCCTCACGTTTATTGTACAAACCCTCATTTTTAGGGCCCAAACGCTCATTTTTATGCTGCAAATCATTTCACTGGAAAATGCCTCCTTTTTATGCTCCAAACGCCTCCTTTAGGGCACGATGTCTGAATGTTAGGTCCCAAAGATTTGGTTAAGAGCCCAAAGCTTTGAGTCTAGGGTTGAAAGCCTGCTTTTTACTCTACAAACCCTCCTGTTTAGGGTAAAAACCCTCCTTTTTGGTGCACAAGCCCTCGCTGTTAGGGTGCAAACACTCACGTTAAGATTCCCAAGCTTCGAGTCCAGGGTTGAAATCCACATCTTTATGCTCCAAACGACCGTCTTTAGGCTTCAAATCCGACTTTTAATTCTGAAATCCCACTTTTTTACGCTCCAAACGCTACATTAAGGCCACAAAGTCTCCATTTTAGGTCACAACGCTTCCTTTTTAGAGTCCGGAACGTTGGTTCCAGGGTTGAAAGCCTCCCTGTTCTGCTTCAAAGCGTCATTTAGAAGGTACAAGCCCTCATTTTTAGGGCGCAACGCCTCATTTTTTGGCCGCGAATCCTCCTTTTTAGGGGTCAATACGTCCTTTTTGCTGTAAAATCCCTCACTTCTATGTTCCGGACATCTCATTTAGGGCACAAAGCCTTGTTTTGTGGTCCCAAAGCTTCCTCTTCAGAGTCCAAAGCTTTGATTCTGTGGTTGAATTCCTCGTTTTATAATCCAAACCCTCACGTTTATTGTACAAACCCTCATTTTTAGGGCCCAAACGCTCATTTTTATGCTGCAAATCATTTCACTGGAAAATGCCTCCTTTTTATGCTCCAAACGCCTCCTTTAGGGCACGATGTCTGAATGTTAGGTCCCAAAGATTTGGTTAAGAGCCCAAAGCTTTGAGTCTAGGGTTGAAAGCCTGCTTTTTACTCTACAAACCCTCCTGTTTAGGGTACAAACCCTCCTTTTTGGTGCACAAGCCCTCGCTGTTAGGGTGCAAACACTCACGTTAAGATTCCCAAGCTTCGAGTCCAGGGTTGAAATCCACATCTTTATGCTCCAAACGACCGTCTTTAGGCTTCAAATCCGACTTTTAATTCTGAAATCCCACTTTTTTACGCTCCAAACGCTACATTAAGGGCACAAAGTCTCCATTTTAGGTCACAACGCTTCCTTTTTAGAGTCCGGAACGTTGGTTCCAGGGTTGAAAGCCTCCCTGTTCTGCTTCAAAGCATCATTTAGAAGGTACAAGCCCTCATTTTTAGGGCGCAACGCCTCATTTTTTGGCCGCGAATCCTCCTTTTTAGGGGTCAATACGTCCTTTTTGCTGTAAAATCCCTCACTTTTATGTTCCGGACATCTCATTTAGGGCAGAAAGCCTTGTTTTGTGGTCCCAAAGCTTCCTCTTCAGAGTCCAAAGCTTTGATTCTGTGTTTGAATTCCTCGTTTTATAATCCAAACCCTCACGTTTATTGCACAAACCCTCATTTTTAGGGCCCAAACGCTCATTTTTATGCTGCAAATCATTTCACTGGAAAATGCCTCCTTTTTATGCTCCAAACGCCTCCTTTAGGGCACGATGTCTGAATGTTAGGTCCCAAAGATTTGGTTAAGAGCCCAAAGCTTTGAGTCTAGGGTTGAAAGCCTGCTTTTTACTCTACAAACCCTCCTGTTTAGGGTACAAACCCTCCTTTTTGGTGCACAAGCCCTCACTGTTAGGGTGCAAACACTCACGTTAAGATTCCCAAGCTTCGAGTCCAGGGTTGAAATCCACATCTTTATGCTCCAAACGACCGTCTTTAGGCTTCAAATCCGACTTTTAATTCTGAAATCCCACTTTTTTACGCTCCAAACGCTACATTAAGGGCACAAAGTCTCCATTTTAGGTCACAACGCTTCCTTTTTAGAGTCCGGAACGTTGGTTCCAGGGTTGAAAGCCTCCCTGTTCTGCTTCAAAGCATCATTTAGAAGGTACAAGCCCTCATTTTTAGGGTGCAACGCCTCATTTTTTGGCCGCGAATCCTCCTTTTTAGGGGTCAATACGTCCTTTTTGCTGTAAAATCCCTCACTTTTATGTTCCGGACATCTCTTTTAGGGCAGAAAGCCTTGTTTTGTGGTCCCAAAGCTTCCTCTTCAGAGTTCAAAGCTTTGATTCTGTGGTTGAATTCCTCGTTTTATAATCCAAACCCTCACGTTTATTGTACAAACCCTCATTTTTAGGGCCCAAACGCTCATTTTTATGCTGCAAATCATTTCACTGGAAAATGCCTCCTTTTTATGCTCCAAACGCCTCCTTTAGGGCACGATGTCTGAATGTTAGGTCCCAAAGATTTGGTTAAGAGCCCAAAGCTTTGAGTCTAGGGTTGAAAGCCTGCTTTTTACTCTACAAACCCTCCTGTTTAGGGTACAAACCCTCCTTTTTGGTGCACAAGCCCTCGCTGTTAGGGTGCAAACACTCACGTTAAGATTCCCAAGCTTCGAGTCCAGGGTTGAAATCCACATCTTTATGCTCCAAACGACCGTCTTTAGGCTTCAAATCCGACTTTAAATTCTGAAATCCCACTTTTTTACGCTCCAAACGCTACATTAAGGGCACAAAGTCTCCATTTTAGGTCACAACGCTTCCTTTTTAGAGTCCAGAACGTTGGTTCCAGGGTTGAAAGCCTCCCTGTTCTGCTTCAAAGCGTCATTTAGAAGGTGCAAGCCCTCATTTTTAGGGCGCAACGCCTCATTTTTTGGCCGCGAATCCTCCTTTTTAGGGGTCAATACGTCCTTTTTGCTGTAAAATCCCTCACTTTTATGTTCCGGACATCTCATTTAGGGCACAAAGCCTTGTTTTGTGGTCCCAAAGCTTCCTCTTCAGAGTCCAAAGCTTTGATTCTGTGGTTGAATTCCTCGTTTTATAATCCAAACCCTCACGTTTATTGCACAAACCCTCATTTTTAGGGCCCAAACGCTCATTTTTATGCTGCAAATCATTTCACTGGAAAATGCCTCCTTTTTATGCTCCAAACGCCTCCTTTAGGGCACGATGTCTGAATGTTAGGTCCCAAAGATTTGGTTAAGAGCCCAAAGCTTTGAGTCTAGGGTTGAAAGCCTGCTTTTTACTCTACAAACCCTCCTGTTTAGGGTAAAAACCCTCCTTTTTGGTGCACAAGCCCTCGCTGTTAGGGTGCAAACACTCACGTTAAGATTCCCAAGCTTCGAGTCCAGGGTTGAAATCCACATCTTTATGCTCCAAACGACCGTCTTTAGGCTTCAAATCCGACTTTTAATTCTGAAATCCCACTTTTTTACGCTCCAAACGCTACATTAAGGGCACAAAGTCTCCATTTTAGGTCACAACGCTTCCTTTTTAGAGTCCGGAACGTTGGTTCCAGGGTTGAAAGCCTCCCTGTTCTGCTTCAAAGCGTCATTTAGAAGGTACAAGCCCTCAGTTTTAGGGCGCAACGCCTCATTTTTTGGCCGCGAATCCTCCTTTTTAGGGGTCAATACGTCCTTTTTGCTGTAAAATCCCTCACTTTTATGTTCCGGACATCTCATTTAGGGCAGAAAGCCTTGTTTTGTGGTCCCAAAGCTTCCTCTTCAGAGTCCAAAGCTTTGATTCTGTGTTTGAATTCCTCGTTTTATAATCCAAACCCTCACGTTTATTGCACAAACCCTCATTTTTAGGGCCCAAACGCTCATTTTTATGCTGCAAATCATTTCACTGGAAAATGCCTCCTTTTTATGCTCCAAACGCCTCCTTTAGGGCACGATGTCTGAATGTTAGGTCCCAAAGATTTGGTTAAGAGCCCAAAGCTTTGAGTCTAGGGTTGAAAGCCTGCTTTTTACTCTACAAACCCTCCTGTTTAGGGTACAAACCCTCCTTTTTGGTGCACAAGCCCTCACTGTTAGGGTGCAAACACTCACGTTAAGATTCCCAAGCTTCGAGTCCAGGGTTGAAATCCACATCTTTATGCTCCAAACGACCGTCTTTAGGCTTCAAATCCGACTTTTAATTCTGAAATCCCACTTTTTTACGCTCCAAACGCTACATTAAGGGCACAAAGTCTCCATTTTAGGTCACAACGCTTCCTTTTTAGAGTCCGGAACGTTGGTTCCAGGGTTGAAAGCCTCCCTGTTCTGCTTCAAAGCATCATTTAGAAGGTACAAGCCCTCATTTTTAGGGCGCAACGCCTCATTTTTTGGCCGCGAATCCTCCTTTTTAGGGGTCAATACGTCCTTTTTGCTGTAAAATCCCTCACTTTTATGTTCCAGACATCTCTTTTAGGGCAGAAAGCCTTGTTTTGTGGTCCCAAAGCTTCCTCTTCAGAGTTCAAAGCTTTGATTCTGTGGTTGAATTCCTCGTTTTATAATCCAAACCCTCACGTTTATTGTACAAACCCTCATTTTTAGGGCCCAAACGCTCATTTTTATGCTGCAAATCATTTCACTGGAAAATGCCTCCTTTTTATGCTCCAAACGCCTCCTTTAGGGCACGATGTCTGAATGTTAGGTCCCAAAGATTTGGTTAAGAGCCCAAAGCTTTGAGTCTAGGGTTGAAAGCCTGCTTTTTACTCTACAAACCCTCCTGTTTAGGGTACAAACCCTCCTTTTTGGTGCACAAGCCCTCGCTGTTAGGGTGCAAACACTCACGTTAAGATTCCCAAGCTTCGAGTCCAGGGTTGAAATCCACATCTTTATGCTCCAAACGACCGTCTTTAGGCTTCAAATCCGACTTTAAATTCTGAAATCCCACTTTTTTACGCTCCAAACGCTACATTAAGGGCACAAAGTCTCCATTTTAGGTCACAACGCTTCCTTTTTAGAGTCCAGAACGTTGGTTCCAGGGTTGAAAGCCTCCCTGTTCTGCTTCAAAGCGTCATTTAGAAGGTGCAAGCCCTCATTTTTAGGGCGCAACGCCTCATTTTTTGGCCGCGAATCCTCCTTTTTAGGGGTCAATACGTCCTTTTTGCTGTAAAATCCCTCACTTTTATGTTCCGGACATCTCATTTAGGGCACAAAGCCTTGTTTTGTGGTCCCAAAGCTTCCTCTTCAGAGTCCAAAGCTTTGATTCTGTGGTTGAATTCCTCGTTTTATAATCCAAACCCTCACGTTTATTGCACAAACCCTCATTTTTAGGGCCCAAACGCTCATTTTTATGCTGCAAATCATTTCACTGGAAAATGCCTCCTTTTTATGCTCCAAACGCCTCCTTTAGGGCACGATGTCTGAATGTTAGGTCCCAAAGATTTGGTTAAGAGCCCAAAGCTTTGAGTCTAGGGTTGAAAGCCTGCTTTTTACTCTACAAACCCTCCTGTTTAGGGTACAAACCCTCCTTTTTGGTGCACAAGCCCTCGCTGTTAGGGTGCAAACACTCACGTTAAGATTCCCAAGCTTCGAGTCCAGGGTTGAAATCCACATCTTTATGCTCCAAACGACCGTCTTTAGGCTTCAAATCCGACTTTTAATTCTGAAATCCCACTTTTTTACGCTCCAAACGCTACATTAAGGGCACAAAGTCTCCATTTTAGGTCACAACGCTTCCTTTTTAGAGTCCGGAACGTTGGTTCCAGGGTTGAAAGCCTCCCTGTTCTGCTTCAAAGCGTCATTTAGAAGGTACAAGCCCTCATTTTTAGGGCGCAACGCCTCATTTTTTGGCCGCGAATCCTCCTTTTTAGGGGTCAATACGACCTTTTTGCTGTAAAATCCCTCACTTTTATGTTCCGGACATCTCATTTAGGGCAGAAAGCCTTGTTTTGTGGTCCCAAAGCTTCCTCTTCAGAGTCCAAAGCTTTGATTCTGTGGTTGAATTCCTCGTTTTATAATCCAAACCCTCACGTTTATTGCACAAACCCTCATTTTTAGGGCCCAAACGCTCATTTTTATGCTGCAAATCATTTCACTGGAAAATGCCTCCTTTTTATGCTCCAAACGCCTCCTTTAGGGCACGATGTCTGAATGTTAGGTCCCAAAGATTTGGTTAAGAGCCCAAAGCTTTGAGTCTAGGGTTGAAAGCCTGCTTTTTACTCTACAAACCCTCCTGTTTAGGGTACAAACCCTCCTTTTTGGTGCACAAGCCCTCACTGTTAGGGTGCAAACACTCACGTTAAGATTCCCAAGCTTCGAGTCCAGGGTTGAAATCCACATCTTTATGCTCCAAACGACCGTCTTTAGGCTTCAAATCCGACTTTTAATTCTGAAATCCCACTTTTTTACGCTCCAAACGCTACATTAAGGGCACAAAGTCTCCATTTTAGGTCACAACGCTTCCTTTTTAGAGTCCGGAACGTTGGTTCCAGGGTTGAAAGCCTCCCTGTTCTGCTTCAAAGCGTCATTTAGAAGGTACAAGCCCTCAGTTTTAGGGCGCAACGCCTCATTTTTTGGCCGCGAATCCTCCTTTTTAGGGGTCAATACGTCCTTTTTGCTGTAAAATCCCTCACTTTTATGTTCCGGACATCTCATTTAGGGCAGAAAGCCTTGTTTTGTGGTCCCAAAGCTTCCTCTTCAGAGTCCAAAGCTTTGATTCTGTGTTTGAATTCCTCGTTTTATAATCCAAACCCTCACGTTTATTGCACAAACCCTCATTTTTAGGGCCCAAACGCTCATTTTTATGCTGCAAATCATTTCACTGGAAAATGCCTCCTTTTTATGCTCCAAACGCCTCCTTTAGGGCACGATGTCTGAATGTTAGGTCCCAAAGATTTGGTTAAGAGCCCAAAGCTTTGAGTCTAGGGTTGAAAGCCTGCTTTTTACTCTACAAACCCTCCTGTTTAGGGTACAAACCCTCCTTTTTGGTGCACAAGCCCTCACTGTTAGGGTGCAAACACTCACGTTAAGATTCCCAAGCTTCGAGTCCAGGGTTGAAATCCACATCTTTATGCTCCAAACGACCGTCTTTAGGCTTCAAATCCGACTTTTAATTCTGAAATCCCACTTTTTTACGCTCCAAACGCTACATTAAGGGCACAAAGTCTCCATTTTAGGTCACAACGCTTCCTTTTTAGAGTCCGGAACGTTGGTTCCAGGGTTGAAAGCCTCCCTGTTCTGCTTCAAAGCATCATTTAGAAGGTACAAGCCCTCATTTTTAGGGCGCAACGCCTCATTTTTTGGCCGCGAATCCTCCTTTTTAGGGGTCAATACGTCCTTTTTGCTGTAAAATCCCTCACTTTTATGTTCCAGACATCTCTTTTAGGGCAGAAAGCCTTGTTTTGTGGTCCCAAAGCTTCCTCTTCAGAGTTCAAAGCTTTGATTCTGTGGTTGAATTCCTCGTTTTATAATCCAAACCCTCACGTTTATTGTACAAACCCTCATTTTTAGGGCCCAAACGCTCATTTTTATGCTGCAAATCATTTCACTGGAAAATGCCTCCTTTTTATGCTCCAAACGCCTCCTTTAGGGCACGATGTCTGAATGTTAGGTCCCAAAGATTTGGTTAAGAGCCCAAAGCTTTGAGTCTAGGGTTGAAAGCCTGCTTTTTACTCTACAAACCCTCCTGTTTAGGGTACAAACCCTCCTTTTTGGTGCACAAGCCCTCGCTGTTAGGGTGCAAACACTCACGTTAAGATTCCCAAGCTTCGAGTCCAGGGTTGAAATCCACATCTTTATGCTCCAAACGACCGTCTTTAGGCTTCAAATCCGACTTTTAATTCTGAAATCCCACTTTTTTACGCTCCAAACGCTACATTAAGGGCACAAAGTCTCCATTTTAGGTCACAACGCTTCCTTTTTAGAGTCCAGAACGTTGGTTCCAGGGTTGAAAGCCTCCCTGTTCTGCTTCAAAGCGTCATTTAGAAGGTGCAAGCCCTCATTTTTAGGGCGCAACGCCTCATTTTTTGGCCGCGAATCCTCCTTTTTAGGGGTCAATACGTCCTTTTTGCTGTAAAATCCCTCACTTTTATGTTCCGGACATCTCATTTAGGGCACAAAGCCTCTTTTTGTGGTCCCAAAGCTTCCTCTTCAGAGTCCAAAGCTTTGATTCTGTGGTTGAATTCCTCGTTTTATAATCCAAACCCTCACGTTTATTGTACAAACCCTCATTTTTAGGGCCCAAACGCTCATTTTTATGCTGCAAATCATTTCACTGAAAAATGCCTCCTTTTTATGCTCCAAACGCCTCCTTTAGGGCACGATGTCTGAATGTTAGGTCCCAAAGATTTGGTTAAGAGCCCAAAGCTTTGAGTCTAGGGTTGAAAGCCTGCTTTTTACTCTACAAACCCTCCTGTTTAGGGTAAAAACCCTCCTTTTTGGTGCACAAGCCCTCGCTGTTAGGGTGCAAACACTCACGTTAAGATTCCCAAGCTTCGAGTCCAGGGTTGAAATCCACATCTTTATGCTCCAAACGACCGTCTTTAGGCTTCAAATCCGACTTTAAATTCTGAAATCCCACTTTTTTACGCTCCAAACGCTACATTAAGGGCACAAAGTCTCCATTTTAGGTCACAACGCTTCCTTTTTAGAGTCCAGAACGTTGGTTCCAGGGTTGAAAGCCTCCCTGTTCTGCTTCAAAGCGTCATTTAGAAGGTGCAAGCCCTCATTTTTAGGGCGCAACGCCTCATTTTTTGGCCGCGAATCCTCCTTTTTAGGGGTCAATACGTCCTTTTTGCTGTAAAATCCCTCACTTTTATGTTCCGGACATCTCATTTAGGGCACAAAGCCTTGTTTTGTGGTCCCAAAGCTTCCTCTTCAGAGTCCAAAGCTTTGATTCTGTGGTTGAATTCCTCGTTTTATAATCCAAACCCTCACGTTTATTGCACAAACCCTCATTTTTAGGGCCCAAACGCTCATTTTTATGCTGCAAATCATTTCACTGGAAAATGCCTCCTTTTTATGCTCCAAACGCCTCCTTTAGGGCACGATGTCTGAATGTTAGGTCCCAAAGATTTGGTTAAGAGCCCAAAGCTTTGAGTCTAGGGTTGAAAGCCTGCTTTTTACTCTACAAACCCTCCTGTTTAGGGTACAAACCCTCCTTTTTGGTGCACAAGCCCTCGCTGTTAGGGTGCAAACACTCACGTTAAGATTCCCAAGCTTCGAGTCCAGGGTTGAAATCCACATCTTTATGCTCCAAACGACCGTCTTTAGGCTTCAAATCCGACTTTTAATTCTGAAATCCCACTTTTTTACGCTCCAAACGCTACATTAAGGGCACAAAGTCTCCATTTTAGGTCACAACGCTTCCTTTTTAGAGTCCAGAACGTTGGTTCCAGGGTTGAAAGCCTCCCTGTTCTGCTTCAAAGCGTCATTTAGAAGGTGCAAGCCCTCATTTTTAGGGCGCAACGCCTCATTTTTTGGCCGCGAATCCTCCTTTTTAGGGGTCAATACGTCCTTTTTGCTGTAAAATCCCTCACTTTTATGTTCCGGACATCTCATTTAGGGCACAAAGCCTTGTTTTGTGGTCCCAAAGCTTCCTCTTCAGAGTCCAAAGCTTTGATTCTGTGGTTGAATTCCTCGTTTTATAATCCAAACCCTCACGTTTATTGTACAAACCCTCATTTTTAGGGCCCAAACGCTCATTTTTATGCTGCAAATCATTTCACTGAAAAATGCCTCCTTTTTATGCTCCAAACGCCTCCTTTAGGGCACGATGTCTGAATGTTAGGTCCCAAAGATTTGGTTAAGAGTCCAAAGCTGTGAGTCTAGGGTTGAAAGCCTGCTTTTTACTCTACAAACCCTCCTTTGCAGGGTACAAACCCTCCTTTTTGGGGCACAAACCCTCGCTGTTAGGGTGCAAACACTCCTGTTAAGATTCCCAAGCTTCGAGTCCAGGGTTGAAATCCACATCTTTATGCTCCAAACGACCGTCTTTAGGCTTCAAATCCGACTTTTAATTCTGAAATCCCACTTTTTTATGCTCCAAACGCTACATTAAGGGCACAAAGTCTCCATTTTAGGTCACAACGCTTCCTTTTTAGAGTCCGGAACGTTGGTTCCAGGGTTGAAAGCCTCCCTGTTCTGCTTCAAAGCGTCATTTAGAAGGTACAAGCCCTCATTTTTAGGGCGCAACGCCTCATTTTTTGGCCGCGAATCCTCCTTTTTAGGGGTCAATACGACCTTTTTGCTGTAAAATCCCTCACTTTTATGTTCCGGACATCTCATTTAGGGCAGAAAGCCTTGTTTTGTGGTCCCAAAGCTTCCTCTTCAGAGTCCAAAGCTTTGATTCTGTGGTTGAATTCCTCGTTTTATAATCCAAACCCTCACGTTTATTGCACAAACCCTCATTTTTAGGGCCCAAACGCTCATTTTTATGCTGCAAATCATTTCACTGGAAAATGCCTCCTTTTTATGCTCCAAACGCCTCCTTTAGGGCACGATGTCTGAATGTTAGGTCCCAAAGATTTGGTTAAGAGCCCAAAGCTTGGAGTCTAGGGTTGAAAGCCTGCTTTTTACTCTACAAACCCTCCTGTTTAGGGTAAAAACCCTCCTTTTTGGTGCACAAGCCCTCGCTGTTAGGGTGCAAACACTCACGTTAAGATTCCCAAGCTTCGAGTCCAGGGTTGAAATCCACATCTTTATGCTCCAAACGACCGTCTTTAGGCTTCAAATCCGACTTTTAATTCTGAAATCCCACTTTTTTACGCTCCAAACGCTACATTAAGGGCACAAAGTCTCCATTTTAGGTCACAACGCTTCCTTTTTAGAGTCCGGAACGTTGGTTCCAGGGTTGAAAGCCTCCCTGTTCTGCTTCAAAGCGTCATTTAGAAGGTACAAGCCCTCATTTTTAGGGCGCAACGCCTCATTTTTTGGCCGCGAATCCTCCTTTTTAGGGGTCAATACGTCCTTTTTGCTGTAAAATCCCTCACTTCTATGTTCCGGACATCTCATTTAGGGCACAAAGCCTTGTTTTGTGGTCCCAAAGCTTCCTCTTCAGAGTCCAAAGCTTTGATTCTGTGGTTGAATTCCTCGTTTTATAATCCAAACCCTCACGTTTATTGCACAAACCCTCATTTTTAGGGCCCAAACGCTCATTTTTATGCTGTAAATCATTTCACTGGAAAATGCCTCCTTTTTATGCTCCAAATGCCTCCTTTAGGGCACGATGTCTGAATGTTAGGTCCCAAAGATTTGGTTAAGAGCCCAAAGCTTTGAGTCTAGGGTTGAAAGCCTGCTTTTTACTCTACAAACCCTCCTGTTTAGGGTACAAACCCTCCTTTTTGGTGCACAAGCCCTCGCTGTTAGGGTGCAAACACTCACGTTAAGATTCCCAAGCTTCGAGTCCAGGGTTGAAATCCACATCTTTATGCTCCAAACGACCGTCTTTAGGCTTCAAATCCGACTTTTAATTCTGAAATCCCACTTTTTTACGCTCCAAACGCTACATTAAGGGCACAAAGTCTCCATTTTAGGTCACAACGCTTCCTTTTTAGAGTCCGGAACGTTGGTTCCAGGGTTGAAAGCCTCCCTGTTCTGCTTCAAAGCGTCATTTAGAAGGTACAAGCCCTCATTTTTAGGGCGCAACGCCTCATTTTTTGGCCGCGAATCCTCCTTTTTAGGGGTCAATACGTCCTTTTTGCTGTAAAATCCCTCACTTTTATGTTCCAGACATCTCTTTTAGGGCACAAAGCCTTGTTTTGTGGTCCCAAAGCTTCCTCTTCAGAGTCCAAAGCTTTGATTCTGTGGTTGAATTCCTCGTTTTATAATCCAAACCCTCACGTTTATTGCACAAACCCTCATTTTTAGGGCCCAAACGCTCATTTTTATGCTGCAAATCATTTCACTGGAAAATGCCTCCTTTTTATGCTCCAAACGCCTCCTTTAGGGCACGATGTCTGAATGTTAGGTCCCAAAGATTTGGTTAAGAGCCCAAAGCTTTGAGTCTAGGGTTGAAAGCCTGCTTTTTACTCTACAAACCCTCCTGTTTAGGGTACAAACCCTCCTTTTTGGTGCACAAGCCCTCGCTGTTAGGGTGCAAACACTCACGTTAAGATTCCCAAGCTTCGAGTCCAGGGTTGAAATCCACATCTTTATGCTCCAAACGACCGTCTTTAGGCTTCAAATCCGACTTTTAATTCTGAAATCCCACTTTTTTACGCTCCAAACGCTACATTAAGGGCACAAAGTCTCCATTTTAGGTCACAACGCTTCCTTTTTAGAGTCCGGAACGTTGGTTCCAGGGTTGAAAGCCTCCCTGTTCTGCTTCAAAGCATCATTTAGAAGGTACAAGCCCTCATTTTTAGGGCGCAACGCCTCATTTTTTGGCCGCGAATCCTCCTTTTTAGGGGTCAATACGTCCTTTTTGCTGTAAAATCCCTCACTTTTATGTTCCGGACATCTCATTTAGGGCACAAAGCCTTGTTTTGTGGTCCCAAAGCTTCCTCTTCAGAGTCCAAAGCTTTGATTCTGTGGTTGAATTCCTCGTTTTATAATCCAAACCCTCACGTTTATTGTACAAACCCTCATTTTTAGGGCCCAAACGCTCATTTTTATGCTGCAAATCATTTCACTGGAAAATGCCTCCTTTTTATGCTCCAAACGCCTCCTTTAGGGCACGATGTCTGAATGTTAGGTCCCAAAGATTTGGTTAAGAGCCCAAAGCTTTGAGTCTAGGGTTGAAAGCCTGCTTTTTACTCTACAAACCCTGCTGTTTAGGGTACAAACCCTCCTTTTTGGTGCACAAGCCCTCGCTGTTAGGGTGCAAACACTCACGTTAAGATTCCCAAGCTTCGAGTCCAGGGTTGAAATCCACATCTTTATGCTCCAAACGACCGTCTTTAGGCTTCAAATCCGACTTTTAATTCTGAAATCCCACTTTTTTACGCTCCAAACGCTACATTAAGGGCACAAAGTCTCCATTTTAGGTCACAACGCTTCCTTTTTAGAGTCCGGAACGTTGGTTCCAGGGTTGAAAGCCTCCCTGTTCTGCTTCAAAGCGTCATTTAGAAGGTACAAGCCCTCATTTTTAGGGCGCAACGCCTCATTTTTTGGCCGCGAATCCTCCTTTTTAGGGGTCAATACGTCCTTTTTGCTGTAAAATCCCTCACTTTTATGTTCCAGACATCTCTTTTAGGGCACAAAGCCTTGTTTTGTGGTCCCAAAGCTTCCTCTTCAGAGTCCAAAGCTTTGATTCTGTGGTTGAATTCCTCGTTTTATAATCCAAACCCTCACGTTTATTGCACAAACCCTCATTTTTAGGGCCCAAACGCTCATTTTTATGCTGCAAATCATTTCACTGGAAAATGCCTCCTTTTTATGCTCCAAACGCCTCCTTTAGGGCACGATGTCTGAATGTTAGGTCCCAAAGATTTGGTTAAGAGCCCAAAGCTTTGAGTCTAGGGTTGAAAGCCTGCTTTTTACTCTACAAACCCTCCTGTTTAGGGTACAAACCCTCCTTTTTGGTGCACAAGCCCTCACTGTTAGGGTGCAAACACTCACGTTAAGATTCCCAAGCTTCGAGTCCAGGGTTGAAATCCACATCTTTATGCTCCAAACGACCGTCTTTAGGCTTCAAATCCGACTTTTAATTCTGAAATCCCACTTTTTTACGCTCCAAACGCTACATTAAGGGCACAAAGTCTCCATTTTAGGTCACAACGCTTCCTTTTTAGAGTCCGGAACGTTGGTTCCAGGGTTGAAAGCCTCCCTGTTCTGCTTCAAAGCATCATTTAGAAGGTACAAGCCCTCATTTTTAGGGCGCAACGCCTCATTTTTTGGCCGCGAATCCTCCTTTTTAGGGGTCAATACGTCCTTTTTGCTGTAAAATCCCTCACTTTTATGTTCCGGACATCTCATTTAGGGCACAAAGCCTTGTTTTGTGGTCCCAAAGCTTCCTCTTCAGAGTCCAAAGCTTTGATTCTGTGGTTGAATTCCTCGTTTTATAATCCAAACCCTCACGTTTATTGTACAAACCCTCATTTTTAGGGCCCAAACGCTCATTTTTATGCTGCAAATCATTTCACTGGAAAATGCCTCCTTTTTATGCTCCAAACGCCTCCTTTAGGGCACGATGTCTGAATGTTAGGTCCCAAAGATTTGGTTAAGAGCCCAAAGCTTTGAGTCTAGGGTTGAAAGCCTGCTTTTTACTCTACAAACCCTGCTGTTTAGGGTACAAACCCTCCTTTTTGGTGCACAAGCCCTCGCTGTTAGGGTGCAAACACTCACGTTAAGATTCCCAAGCTTCGAGTCCAGGGTTGAAATCCACATCTTTATGCTCCAAACGACCGTCTTTAGGCTTCAAATCCGACTTTTAATTCTGAAATCCCACTTTTTTACGCTCCAAACGCTACATTAAGGGCACAAAGTCTCCATTTTAGGTCACAACGCTTCCTTTTTAGAGTCCAGAACGTTGGTTCCAGGGTTGAAAGCCTCCCTGTTCTGCTTCAAAGCGTCATTTAGAAGGTGCAAGCCCTCATTTTTAGGGCGCAACGCCTCATTTTTTGGCCGCGAATCCTCCTTTTTAGGGGTCAATACGTCCTTTTTGCTGTAAAATCCCTCACTTTTATGTTCCGGACATCTCATTTAGGGCAGAAAGCCTTGTTTTGTGGTCCCAAAGCTTCCTCTTCAGAGTCCAAAGCTTTGATTCTGTGGTTGAATTCCTCGTTTTATAATCCAAATCCTCACGTTTATTGTACAAACCCTCATTTTTAGGGCCCAAACGCTCATTTTTATGCTGCAAATCATTTCACTGGAAAATGCCTCCTTTTTATGCTCCAAACGCCTCCTTTAGGGCATGATGTCTGAATGTTAGGTCCCAAAGATTTGGTTAAGAGCCCAAAGCTTTGAGTCTAGGGTTGAAAGCCTGCTTTTTACTCTACAAACCCTCCTGTTTAGGGTAAAACCCCTCCTTTTTGGTGCACAAGCCCTCGCTGTTAGGGTGCAAACACTCACGTTAAGATTCCCAAGCTTCGAGTCCAGGGTTGAAATCCACATCTTTATGCTCCAAACGACCGTCTTTAGGCTTCAAATCCGACTTTTAATTCTGAAATCCCACTTTTTTACGCTCCAAACGCTACATTAAGGGCACAAAGTCTCCATTTTAGGTCACAACGCTTCCTTTTTAGAGTCCGGAACGTTGGTTCCAGGGTTGAAAGCCTCCCTGTTCTGCTTCAAAGCGTCATTTAGAAGGTACAAGCCCTCATTTTTAGGGCGCAACGCCTCATTTTTTGGCCGCGAATCCTCCTTTTTAGGGGTCAATACGTCCTTTTTACTGTAAAATCCCTCACTTTTATGTTCCAGACATCTCTTTTAGGGCACAAAGCCTTGTTTTGTGGTCCCAAAGCTTCCTCTTCAGAGTCCAAAGCTTTGATTCTGTGGTTGAATTCCTCGTTTTATAATCCAAACCCTCACGTTTATTGTACAAACCCTCATTTTTAGGGCCCAAACGCTCATTTTTATGCTGTAAATCATTTCACTGGAAAATGCCTCCTTTTTATGCTCCAAACGCCTCCTTTAGGGCACGATGTCTGAATGTTAGGTCCCAAAGATTTGGTTAAGAGCCCAAAGCTTTGAGTCTAGGGTTGAAAGCCTGCTTTTTACTCTACAAACCCTCCTGTTTAGGGTACAAACCCTCCTTTTTGGTGCACAAGCCCTCGCTGTTAGGGTGCAAACACTCACGTTAAGATTCCCAAGCTTCGAGTCCAGGGTTGAAATCCACATCTTTATGCTCCAAACGACCGTCTTTAGGCTTCAAATCCGACTTTTAATTCTGAAATCCCACTTTTTTACGCTCCAAACGCTACATTAAGGGCACAAAGTCTCCATTTTAGGTCACAACGCTTCCTTTTTAGAGTCCGGAACGTTGGTTCCAGGGTTGAAAGCCTCCCTGTTCTGCTTCAAAGCGTCATTTAGAAGGTACAAGCCCTCATTTTTAGGGCGCAACGCCTCATTTTTTGGCCGCGAATCCTCCTTTTTAGGGGTCAATACGTCCTTTTTACTGTAAAATCCCTCACTTTTATGTTCCAGACATCTCTTTTAGGGCACAAAGCCTTGTTTTGTGGTCCCAAAGCTTCCTCTTCAGAGTCCAAAGCTTTGATTCTGTGGTTGAATTCCTCGTTTTATAATCCAAACCCTCACGTTTATTGTACAAACCCTCATTTTTAGGGCCCAAACGCTCATTTTTATGCTGTAAATCATTTCACTGGAAAATGCCTCCTTTTTATGCTCCAAATGCCTCCTTTAGGGCACGATGTCTGAATGTTAGGTCCCAAAGATTTGGTTAAGAGCCCAAAGCTTTGAGTCTAGGGTTGAAAGCCTGCTTTTTACTCTACAAACCCTCCTGTTTAGGGTACAAACCCTCCTTTTTGGTGCACAAGCCCTCGCTGTTAGGGTGCAAACACTCACGTTAAGATTCCCAAGCTTCGAGTCCAGGGTTGAAATCCATATCTTTATGCTCCAAACGACCGTCTTTAGGCTTCAAATCCGACTTTTAATTCTGAAATCCCACTTTTTTACGCTCCAAACGCTACATTAAGGGCACAAAGTCTCCATTTTAGGTCACAACGCTTCCTTTTTAGAGTCCGGAACGTTGGTTCCAGGGTTGAAAGCCTCCCTGTTCTGCTTCAAAGCGTCATTTAGAAGGTACAAGCCCTCATTTTTAGGGCGCAACGCCTCATTTTTTGGCCGCGAATCCTCCTTTTTAGGGGTCAATACGTCCTTTTTACTGTAAAATCCCTCACTTTTATGTTCCAGACATCTCTTTTAGGGCACAAAGCCTTGTTTTGTGGTCCCAAAGCTTCCTCTTCAGAGTCCAAAGCTTTGATTCTGTGGTTGAATTCCTCGTTTTATAATCCAAACCCTCACGTTTATTGTACAAACCCTCATTTTTAGGGCCCAAACGCTCATTTTTATGCTGTAAATCATTTCACTGGAAAATGCCTCCTTTTTATGCTCCAAATGCCTCCTTTAGGGCACGATGTCTGAATGTTAGGTCCCAAAGATTTGGTTAAGAGCCCAAAGCTTTGAGTCTAGGGTTGAAAGCCTGCTTTTTACTCTACAAACCCTCCTGTTTAGGGTACAAACCCTCCTTTTTGGTGCACAAGCCCTCGCTGTTAGGGTGCAAACACTCACGTTAAGATTCCCAAGCTTCGAGTCCAGGGTTGAAATCCACATCTTTATGCTCCAAACGACCGTCTTTAGGCTTCAAATCCTACTTTTAATTCTGAAATCCCACTTTTTTATGCTCCAAACGCTACATTAAGGGCACAAAGTCTCCATTTTAGGTCACAACGCTTCCTTTTTAGTCCGGAATGTTGGTTCCAGGGTTGAAAGCCTCCCTGTTCTGCTTCAAAGCGTCATTTAGAAGGTACAAGCCCTCATTTTTAGGGCGCAACGCCTCATTTTTTGGCCGCGAATCCTCCTTTTTAGGGGTCAATACGTCCTTTTTGCTGTAAAATCCCTCACTTTTATGTTCCAGACATCTCATTTAGGGCACAAAGCCTTGTTTTGTGGTCCCAAAGCTTCCTCTTCAGAGTCCAAAGCTTTGATTCTGTGGTTGAATTCCTCGTTTTATAATCCAAACCCTCACGTTTATTGTACAAACCCTCATTTTTAGGGCCCAAACGCTCATTTTTATGCTGCAAATCATTTCACTGGAAAATGCCTCCTTTTTATGCTCCAAACGCCTCCTTTAGGGCACGATGTCTGAATGTTAGGTCCCAAAGATTTGGTTAAGAGCCCAAAGCTTTGAGTCTAGGGTTGAAAGCCTGCTTTTTACTCTACAAACCCTCCTGTTTAGGGTAAAAACCCTCCTTTTTGGTGCACAAGCCCTCGCTGTTAGGGTGCAAACACTCACGTTAAGATTCCCAAGCTTCGAGTCCAGGGTTGAAATCCACATCTTTATGCTCCAAACGACCGTCTTTAGGCTTCAAATCCGACTTTTAATTCTGAAATCCCACTTTTTTACGCTCCAAACGCTACATTAAGGGCACAAAGTCTCCATTTTAGGTCACAACGCTTCCTTTTTAGAGTCCGGAACGTTGGTTCCAGGGTTGAAAGCCTCCCTGTTCTGCTTCAAAGCGTCATTTAGAAGGTACAAGCCCTCATTTTTAGGGCGCAACGCCTCATTTTTTGGCCGCGAATCCTCCTTTTTAGGGGTCAATACGTCCTTTTTACTGTAAAATCCCTCACTTTTATGTTCCAGACATCTCTTTTAGGGCACAAAGCCTTGTTTTGTGGTCCCAAAGCTTCCTCTTCAGAGTCCAAAGCTTTGATTCTGTGGTTGAATTCCTCGTTTTATAATCCAAACCCTCACGTTTATTGTACAAACCCTCATTTTTAGGGCCCAAACGCTCATTTTTATGCTGTAAATCATTTCACTGGAAAATGCCTCCTTTTTATGCTCCAAATGCCTCCTTTAGGGCACGATGTCTGAATGTTAGGTCCCAAAGATTTGGTTAAGAGCCCAAAGCTTTGAGTCTAGGGTTGAAAGCCTGCTTTTTACTCTACAAACCCTCCTGTTTAGGGTACAAACCCTCCTTTTTGGTGCACAAGCCCTCGCTGTTAGGGTGCAAACACTCACGTTAAGATTCCCAAGCTTCGAGTCCAGGGTTGAAATCCACATCTTTATGCTCCAAACGACCGTCTTTAGGCTTCAAATCCTACTTTTAATTCTGAAATCCCACTTTTTTATGCTCCAAACGCTACATTAAGGGCACAAAGTCTCCATTTTAGGTCACAACGCTTCCTTTTTAGTCCGGAATGTTGGTTCCAGGGTTGAAAGCCTCCCTGTTCTGCTTCAAAGCGTCATTTAGAAGGTACAAGCCCTCATTTTTAGGGCGCAACGCCTCATTTTTTGGCCGCGAATCCTCCTTTTTAGGGGTCAATACGTCCTTTTTGCTGTAAAATCCCTCACTTTTATGTTCCAGACATCTCATTTAGGGCACAAAGCCTTGTTTTGTGGTCCCAAAGCTTCCTCTTCAGAGTCCAAAGCTTTGATTCTGTGGTTGAATTCCTCGTTTTATAATCCAAACCCTCACGTTTATTGCACAAACCCTCATTTTTAGGGCCCAAACGCTCATTTTTATGCTGCAAATCATTTCACTGGAAAATGCCTCCTTTTTATGCTCCAAACGCCTCCTTTAGGGCACGATGTCTGAATGTTAGGTCCCAAAGATTTGGTTAAGAGCCCAAAGCTTTGAGTCTAGGGTTGAAAGCCTGCTTTTTACTCTACAAACCCTCCTGTTTAGGGTAAAAACCCTCCTTTTTGGTGCACAAGCCCTCGCTGTTAGGGTGCAAACACTCACGTTAAGATTCCCAAGCTTCGAGTCCAGGGTTGAAATCCACATCTTTATGCTCCAAACGACCGTCTTTAGGCTTCAAATCCGACTTTTAATTCTGAAATCCCACTTTTTTACGCTCCAAACGCTACATTAAGGGCACAAAGTCTCCATTTTAGGTCACAACGCTTCATTTTAGAGTCCGGAACGTTGGTTCCAGGGTTGAAAGCCTCCCTTTTCTGCCTCAAAGCGTCATTTAGAAGGTACAAGCCCTCATTTTTAGGGCGCAACGCCTCATTTTTTGGCCGCGAATCCTCCTTTTTAGGGGTCAATACGTCCTTTTTACTGTAAAATCCCTCACTTTTATGTTCCAGACATCTCTTTTAGGGCACAAAGCCTTGTTTTGTGATCCCAAAGCTTCCTCTTCAGAGTTCAAAGCTTTGATTCTGTGGTTGAATTCCTCGTTTTATAATCCAAACCCTCACGTTTATTGTACAAACCCTCATTTTTAGGGCCCAAACGCTCATTTTTATGCTGTAAATCATTTCACTGGAAAATGCCTCCTTTTTATGCTCCAGATGCCTCCTTTAGGGCAGGATGTCTGAATGTTAGGTCCCAAAGATTTGGTTAAGAGCCCAAAGCTTTGAGTCTAGGGTTGAAAGCCTGCTTTTTACTCTACAAACCCTGCTGTTTAGGGTACAAACCCTCCTTTTTGGTGCACAAGCCCTCGCTGTTAGGGTGCAAACACTCACGTTAAGATTCCCAAGCTTCGAGTCCAGGGTTGAAATCCACATCTTTATGCTCCAAACGACCGTCTTTAGACTTCAAATCCGACTTTTAATTCTGAAATCCCACTTTTTTACGCTCCAAACGCTACATTAAGGGCACAAAGTCTCCATTTTAGGTCACAACGCTTCCTTTTTAGAGTCCGGAATGTTGGTTCCAGGGTTGAAAGCCTCCCTGTTCTGCTTCAAAGCGTCATTTAGAAGGTACAAGCCCTCATTTTTAGGGCGCAACGCCTCATTTTTTGGCCGCGAATCCTCCTTTTTAGGGGTCAATACATCCTTTTTACTGTAAAATCCCTCACTTTTATGTTCCAGACATCTCTTTTAGGGCACAAAGCCTTGTTTTGTGGTCCCAAAGCTTCCTCTTCAGAGTCCAAAGCTTTGATTCTGTGGTTGAATTCCTCGTTTTATAATCCAAACCCTCACGTTTATTGTACAAACCCTCATTTTTAGGGCCCAAACGCTCATTTTTATGCTGTAAATCATTTCACTGGAAAATGCCTCCTTTTTATGCTCCAAACGCCTCCTTTAGGGCACGATGTCTGAATGTTAGGTCCCAAAGATTTGGTTAAGAGCCCAAAGCTTTGAGTCTAGGGTTGAAAGCCTGCTTTTTACTCTACAAACCCTCCTGTTTAGGGTACAAACCCTCCTTTTTGGTGCACAAGCCCTCGCTGTTAGGGTGCAAACACTCACGTTAAGATTCCCAAGCTTCGAGTCCAGGGTTGAAATCCACATCTTTATGCTCCAAACGACCGTCTTTAGGCTTCAAATCCGACTTTTAATTCTGAAATCCCACTTTTTTACGCTCCAAACGCTACATTAAGGGCACAAAGTCTCCATTTTAGGTCACAACGCTTCCTTTTTAGAGTCCGGAACGTTGGTTCCAGGGTTGAAAGCCTCCCTGTTCTGCTTCAAAGCGTCATTTAGAAGGTACAAGCCCTCATTTTTAGGGCGCAACGCCTCATTTTTTGGCCGCGAATCCTCCTTTTTAGGGGTCAATACGTCCTTTTTACTGTAAAATCCCTCACTTTTATGTTCCAGACATCTCTTTTAGGGCACAAAGCCTTGTTTTGTGGTCCCAAAGCTTCCTCTTCAGAGTTCAAAGCTTTGATTCTGTGGTTGAATTCCTCGTTTTATAATCCAAACCCTCACGTTTATTGTACAAACCCTCATTTTTAGGGCCCAAACGCTCATTTTTATGCTGTAAATCATTTCACTGGAAAATGCCTCCTTTTTATGCTCCAGATGCCTCCTTTAGGGCAGGATGTCTGAATGTTAGGTCCCAAAGATTTGGTTAAGAGCCCAAAGCTTTGAGTCTAGGGTTGAAAGCCTGCTTTTTACTCTACAAACCCTCCTGTTTAGGGTACAAACCCTCCTTTTTGGTGCACAAGCCCTCGCTGTTAGGGTGCAAACACTCACGTTAAGATTCCCAAGCTTCGAGTCCAGGGTTGAAATCCACATCTTTATGCTCCAAACGACCGTCTTTAGACTTCAAATCCGACTTTTAATTCTGAAATCCCACTTTTTTACGCTCCAAACGCTACATTAAGGGCACAAAGTCTCCATTTTAGGTCACAACGCTTCCTTTTTAGAGTCTGGAACGTTGGTTCCAGGGTTGAAAGCCTCCCTGTTCTGCTTCAAAGCGTCATTTAGAAGGTACAAGCCCTCATTTTTAGGGCGCAACGCCTCATTTTTGGCCGCGAATCCTCCTTTTTAGGGGTCAATACATCCTTTTTACTGTAAAATCCCTCACTTTTATGTTCCAGACATCTCTTTTAGGGCACAAAGCCTTGTTTTGTGGTCCCAAAGCTTCCTCTTCAGAGTCCAAAGCTTTGATTCTGTGGTTGAATTCCTCGTTTTATAATCCAAACCCTCACGTTTATTGTACAAACCCTCATTTTTAGGGCCCAAACGCTCATTTTTATGCTGCAAATCATTTCACTGGAAAATGCCTCCTTTTTATGCTCCAAACGCCTCCTTTAGGGCACGATGTCTGAATGTTAGGTCCCAAAGATTTGGTTAAGAGCCCAAAGCTTTGAGTCTAGGGTTGAAAGCCTGCTTTTTACTCTACAAACCCTCCTGTTTAGGGTACAAACCCTCCTTTTTGGTGCACAAGCCCTCGCTGTTAGGGTGCAAACACTCACGTTAAGATTCCCAAGCTTCGAGTCCAGGGTTGAAATCCACATCTTTATGCTCCAAACGACCGTCTTTAGGCTTCAAATCCGACTTTTAATTCTGAAATCCCACTTTTTTACGCTCCAAACGCTACATTAAGGGCACAAAGTCTCCATTTTAGGTCACAACGCTTCCTTTTTAGAGTCCGGAACGTTGGTTCCAGGGTTGAAAGCCTCCCTGTTCTGCTTCAAAGCGTCATTTAGAAGGTACAAGCCCTCATTTTTAGGGCGCAACGCCTCATTTTTTGGCCGCGAATCCTCCTTTTTAGGGGTCAATACGTCCTTTTTGCTGTAAAATCCCTCACTTTTATGTTCCGGACATCTCATTTAGGGCACAAAGCCTTGTTTTGTGGTCCCAAAGCTTCCTCTTCAGAGTCCAAAGCTTTGATTCTGTGGTTGAATTCCTCGTTTTATAATCCAAATCCTCACGTTTATTGTACAAACCCTCATTTTTAGGGCCCAAACGCTCATTTTTATGCTGCAAATCATTTCACTGGAAAATGCCTCCTTTTTATGCTCCAAACGCCTCCTTTAGGGCATGATGTCTGAATGTTAGGTCCCAAAGATTTGGTTAAGAGCCCAAAGCTTTGAGTCTAGGGTTGAAAGCCTGCTTTTTACTCTACAAACCCTCCTGTTTAGGGTAAAAACCCTCCTTTTTGGTGCACAAGCCCTCGCTGTTAGGGTGCAAACACTCACGTTAAGATTCCCAAGCTTCGAGTCCAGGGTTGAAATCCACATCTTTATGCTCCAAACGACCGTCTTTAGGCTTCAAATCCGACTTTTAATTCTGAAATCCCACTTTTTTACGCTCCAAACGCTACATTAAGGGCACAAAGTCTCCATTTTAGGTCACAACGCTTCATTTTAGAGTCCGGAACGTTGGTTCCAGGGTTGAAAGCCTCCCTTTTCTGCCTCAAAGCGTCATTTAGAAGGTACAAGCCCTCATTTTTAGGGCGCAACGCCTCATTTTTTGTCCGCGAATCCTCCTTTTTAGGGGTCAATACGTCCTTTTTACTGTAAAATCCCTCACTTTTATGTTCCAGACATCTCTTTTAGGGCACAAAGCCTTGTTTTGTGGTCCCAAAGCTTCCTCTTCAGAGTCCAAAGCTTTGATTCTGTGGTTGAATTCCTCGTTTTATAATCCAAACCCTCACGTTTATTGTACAAACCCTCATTTTTAGGGCCCAAACGCTCATTTTTATGCTGCAAATCATTTCACTGGAAAATGCCTCCTTTTTATGCTCCAGATGCCTCCTTTAGGGCAGGATGTCTGAATGTTAGGTCCCAAAGATTTGGTTAAGAGCCCAAAGCTTTGAGTCTAGGGTTGAAAGCCTGCTTTTTACTCTACAAACCCTGCTGTTTAGGGTACAAACCCTCCTTTTTGGTGCACAAGCCCTCGCTGTTAGGGTGCAAACACTCACGTTAAGATTCCCAAGCTTCGAGTCCAGGGTTGAAATCCACATCTTTATGCTCCAAACGACCGTCTTTAGGCTTCAAATCCGACTTTTAATTCTGAAATCCCACTTTTTTACGCTCCAAACGCTACATTAAGGGCACAAAGTCTCCATTTTAGGTCACAACGCTTCCTTTTTAGAGTCCGGAACGTTGGTTCCAGGGTTGAAAGCCTCCCTGTTCTGCTTCAAAGCGTCATTTAGAAGGTACAAGCCCTCATTTTTAGGGCGCAACGCCTCATTTTTTGGCCGCGAATCCTCCTTTTTAGGGGTCAATACGTCCTTTTTGCTGTAAAATCCCTCACTTCTATGTTCCGGACATCTCATTTAGGGCACAAAGCCTTGTTTTGTGGTCCCAAAGCTTCCTCTTCAGAGTCCAAAGCTTTGATTCTGTGGTTGAATTCCTCGTTTTATAATCCAAATCCTCACGTTTATTGTACAAACCCTCATTTTTAGGGCCCAAACGCTCATTTTTATGCTGCAAATCATTTCACTGGAAAATGCCTCCTTTTTATGCTCCAAACGCCTCCTTTAGGGCACGATGTCTGAATGTTAGGTCCCAAAGATTTGGTTAAGAGCCCAAAGCTTTGAGTCTAGGGTTGAAAGCCTGCTTTTTACTCTACAAACCCTCCTGTTTAGGGTAAAAACCCTCCTTTTTGGTGCACAAGCCCTCGCTGTTAGGGTGCAAACACTCACGTTAAGATTCCCAAGCTTCGAGTCCAGGGTTGAAATCCACATCTTTATGCTCCAAACGACCGTCTTTAGGCTTCAAATCCGACTTTTAATTCTGAAATCCCACTTTTTACGCTCCAAACGCTACATTAAGGGCACAAAGTCTCCATTTTAGGTCACAACGCTTCATTTTAGAGTCCGGAACGTTGGTTCCAGGGTTGAAAGCCTCCCTTTTCTGCCTCAAAGCGTCATTTAGAAGGTACAAGCCCTCATTTTTAGGGCGCAACGCCTCATTTTTTGGCCGCGAATCCTCCTTTTTAGGGGTCAATACGTCCTTTTTACTGTAAAATCCCTCACTTTTATGTTCCAGACATCTCTTTTAGGGCACAAAGCCTTGTTTTGTGGTCCCAAAGCTTCCTCTTCAGAGTTCAAAGCTTTGATTCTGTGGTTGAATTCCTCGTTTTATAATCCAAACCCTCACGTTTATTGTACAAACCCTCATTTTTAGGGCCCAAACGCTCATTTTTATGCTGTAAATCATTTCACTGGAAAATGCCTCCTTTTTATGCTCCAAACGCCTCCTTTAGGGCACGATGTCTGAATGTTAGGTCCCAAAGATTTGGTTAAGAGCCCAAAGCTTTGAGTCTAGGGTTGAAAGCCTGCTTTTTACTCTACAAACCCTCCTGTTTAGGGTACAAACCCTCCTTTTTGGTGCACAAGCCCTCGCTGTTAGGGTGCAAACACTCACGTTAAGATTCCCAAGCTTCGAGTCCAGGGTTGAAATCCACATCTTTATGCTCCAAACGACCGTCTTTAGGCTTCAAATCCGACTTTTAATTCTGAAATCCCACTTTTTTACGCTCCAAACGCTACATTAAGGGCACAAAGTCTCCATTTTAGGTCACAACGCTTCCTTTTTAGAGTCCGGAACGTTGGTTCCAGGGTTGAAAGCCTCCCTGTTCTGCTTCAAAGCGTCATTTAGAAGGTACAAGCCCTCATTTTTAGGGCGCAACGCCTCATTTTTTGGCCGCGAATCCTCCTTTTTAGGGGTCAATACGTCCTTTTTACTGTAAAATCCCTCACTTTTATGTTCCAGACATCTCTTTTAGGGCACAAAGCCTTGTTTTGTGGTCCCAAAGCTTCCTCTTCAGAGTCCAAAGCTTTGATTCTGTGGTTGAATTCCTCGTTTTATAATCCAAACCCTCACGTTTATTGTACAAACCCTCATTTTTAGGGCCCAAACGCTCATTTTTATGCTGTAAATCATTTCACTGGAAAATGCCTCCTTTTTATGCTCCAAATGCCTCCTTTAGGGCACGATGTCTGAATGTTAGGTCCCAAAGATTTGGTTAAGAGCCCAAAGCTTTGAGTCTAGGGTTGAAAGCCTGCTTTTTACTCTACAAACCCTCCTGTTTAGGGTACAAACCCTCCTTTTTGGTGCACAAGCCCTCGCTGTTAGGGTGCAAACACTCACGTTAAGATTCCCAAGCTTCGAGTCCAGGGTTGAAATCCACATCTTTATGCTCCAAACGACCGTCTTTAGGCTTCAAATCCTACTTTTAATTCTGAAATCCCACTTTTTTATGCTCCAAACGCTACATTAAGGGCACAAAGTCTCCATTTTAGGTCACAACGCTTCCTTTTTAGTCCGGAATGTTGGTTCCAGGGTTGAAAGCCTCCCTGTTCTGCTTCAAAGCGTCATTTAGAAGGTACAAGCCCTCATTTTTAGGGCGCAACGCCTCATTTTTTGGCCGCGAATCCTCCTTTTTAGGGGTCAATACGTCCTTTTTGCTGTAAAATCCCTCACTTTTATGTTCCAGACATCTCATTTAGGGCACAAAGCCTTGTTTTGTGGTCCCAAAGCTTCCTCTTCAGAGTCCAAAGCTTTGATTCTGTGGTTGAATTCCTCGTTTTATAATCCAAACCCTCACGTTTATTGCACAAACCCTCATTTTTAGGGCCCAAACGCTCATTTTTATGCTGCAAATCATTTCACTGGAAAATGCCTCCTTTTTATGCTCCAAACGCCTCCTTTAGGGCACGATGTCTGAATGTTAGGTCCCAAAGATTTGGTTAAGAGCCCAAAGCTTTGAGTCTAGGGTTGAAAGCCTGCTTTTTACTCTACAAACCCTCCTGTTTAGGGTAAAAACCCTCCTTTTTGGTGCACAAGCCCTCGCTGTTAGGGTGCAAACACTCACGTTAAGATTCCCAAGCTTCGAGTCCAGGGTTGAAATCCACATCTTTATGCTCCAAACGACCGTCTTTAGGCTTCAAATCCGACTTTTAATTCTGAAATCCCACTTTTTTACGCTCCAAACGCTACATTAAGGGCACAAAGTCTCCATTTTAGGTCACAACGCTTCATTTTAGAGTCCGGAACGTTGGTTCCAGGGTTGAAAGCCTCCCTTTTCTGCCTCAAAGCGTCATTTAGAAGGTACAAGCCCTCATTTTTAGGGCGCAACGCCTCATTTTTTGGCCGCGAATCCTCCTTTTTAGGGGTCAATACGTCCTTTTTACTGTAAAATCCCTCACTTTTATGTTCCAGACATCTCTTTTAGGGCACAAAGCCTTGTTTTGTGATCCCAAAGCTTCCTCTTCAGAGTTCAAAGCTTTGATTCTGTGGTTGAATTCCTCGTTTTATAATCCAAACCCTCACGTTTATTGTACAAACCCTCATTTTTAGGGCCCAAACGCTCATTTTTATGCTGTAAATCATTTCACTGGAAAATGCCTCCTTTTTATGCTCCAGATGCCTCCTTTAGGGCAGGATGTCTGAATGTTAGGTCCCAAAGATTTGGTTAAGAGCCCAAAGCTTTGAGTCTAGGGTTGAAAGCCTGCTTTTTACTCTACAAACCCTGCTGTTTAGGGTACAAACCCTCCTTTTTGGTGCACAAGCCCTCGCTGTTAGGGTGCAAACACTCACGTTAAGATTCCCAAGCTTCGAGTCCAGGGTTGAAATCCACATCTTTATGCTCCAAACGACCGTCTTTAGACTTCAAATCCGACTTTTAATTCTGAAATCCCACTTTTTTACGCTCCAAACGCTACATTAAGGGCACAAAGTCTCCATTTTAGGTCACAACGCTTCCTTTTTAGAGTCCGGAATGTTGGTTCCAGGGTTGAAAGCCTCCCTGTTCTGCTTCAAAGCGTCATTTAGAAGGTACAAGCCCTCATTTTTAGGGCGCAACGCCTCATTTTTTGGCCGCGAATCCTCCTTTTTAGGGGTCAATACATCCTTTTTACTGTAAAATCCCTCACTTTTATGTTCCAGACATCTCTTTTAGGGCACAAAGCCTTGTTTTGTGGTCCCAAAGCTTCCTCTTCAGAGTCCAAAGCTTTGATTCTGTGGTTGAATTCCTCGTTTTATAATCCAAACCCTCACGTTTATTGTACAAACCCTCATTTTTAGGGCCCAAACGCTCATTTTTATGCTGTAAATCATTTCACTGGAAAATGCCTCCTTTTTATGCTCCAAACGCCTCCTTTAGGGCACGATGTCTGAATGTTAGGTCCCAAAGATTTGGTTAAGAGCCCAAAGCTTTGAGTCTAGGGTTGAAAGCCTGCTTTTTACTCTACAAACCCTCCTGTTTAGGGTACAAACCCTCCTTTTTGGTGCACAAGCCCTCGCTGTTAGGGTGCAAACACTCACGTTAAGATTCCCAAGCTTCGAGTCCAGGGTTGAAATCCACATCTTTATGCTCCAAACGACCGTCTTTAGGCTTCAAATCCGACTTTTAATTCTGAAATCCCACTTTTTTACGCTCCAAACGCTACATTAAGGGCACAAAGTCTCCATTTTAGGTCACAACGCTTCCTTTTTAGAGTCCGGAACGTTGGTTCCAGGGTTGAAAGCCTCCCTGTTCTGCTTCAAAGCGTCATTTAGAAGGTACAAGCCCTCATTTTTAGGGCGCAACGCCTCATTTTTTGGCCGCGAATCCTCCTTTTTAGGGGTCAATACGTCCTTTTTGCTGTAAAATCCCTCACTTTTATGTTCCGGACATCTCATTTAGGGCAGAAAGCCTTGTTTTGTGGTCCCAAAGCTTCCTCTTCAGAGTCCAAAGCTTTGATTCTGTGGTTGAATTCCTCGTTTTATAATCCAAACCCTCACGTTTATTGTACAAACCCTCATTTTTAGGGCCCAAACGCTCATTTTTATGCTGCAAATCATTTCACTGGAAAATGCCTCCTTTTTATGCTCCAAACGCCTCCTTTAGGGCACGATGTCTGAATGTTAGGTCCCAAAGATTTGGTTAAGAGCCCAAAGCTTGGAGTCTAGGGTTGAAAGCCTGCTTTTTACTCTACAAACCCTCCTGTTTAGGGTAAAAACCCTCCTTTTTGGTGCACAAGCCCTCGCTGTTAGGGTGCAAACACTCACGTTAAGATTCCCAAGCTTCGAGTCCAGGGTTGAAATCCACATCTTTATGCTCCAAACGACCGTCTTTAGGCTTCAAATCCGACTTTTAATTCTGAAATCCCACTTTTTTATGCTCCAAACGCTACATTAAGGGCACAAAGTCTCCATTTTAGGTCACAACGCTTCCTTTTTAGAGTCCGGAACGTTGGTTCCAGGGTTGAAAGCCTCCCTGTTCTGCTTCAAAGCGTCATTTAGAAGGTACAAGCCCTCATTTTTAGGGCGCAACGCCTCATTTTTTGGCCGCGAATCCTCCTTTTTAGGGGTCAATACGTCCTTTTTACTGTAAAATCCCTCACTTTTATGTTCCAGACATCTCTTTTAGGGCACAAAGCCTTGTTTTGTGGTCCCAAAGCTTCCTCTTCAGAGTTCAAAGCTTTGATTCTGTGGTTGAATTCCTCGTTTTATAATCCAAACCCTCACGTTTATTGTACAAACCCTCATTTTTAGGGCCCAAACGCTCATTTTTATGCTGTAAATCATTTCACTGGAAAATGCCTCCTTTTTATGCTCCAGATGCCTCCTTTAGGGCAGGATGTCTGAATGTTAGGTCCCAAAGATTTGGTTAAGAGCCCAAAGCTTTGAGTCTAGGGTTGAAAGCCTGCTTTTTACTCTACAAACCCTGCTGTTTAGGGTACAAACCCTCCTTTTTGGTGCACAAGCCCTCGCTGTTAGGGTGCAAACACTCACGTTAAGATTCCCAAGCTTCGAGTCCAGGGTTGAAATCCACATCTTTATGCTCCAAACGACCGTCTTTAGACTTCAAATCCGACTTTTAATTCTGAAATCCCACTTTTTTACGCTCCAAACGCTACATTAAGGGCACAAAGTCTCCATTTTAGGTCACAACGCTTCCTTTTTAGAGTCTGGAACGTTGGTTCCAGGGTTGAAAGCCTCCCTGTTCTGCTTCAAAGCGTCATTTAGAAGGTACAAGCCCTCATTTTTAGGGCGCAACGCCTCATTTTTTGGCCGCGAATCCTCCTTTTTAGGGGTCAATACATCCTTTTTACTGTAAAATCCCTCACTTTTATGTTCCAGACATCTCTTTTAGGGCACAAAGCCTTGTTTTGTGGTCCCAAAGCTTCCTCTTCAGAGTCCAAAGCTTTGATTCTGTGGTTGAATTCCTCGTTTTATAATCCAAACCCTCACGTTTATTGTACAAACCCTCATTTTTAGGGCCCAAACGCTCATTTTTATGCTGCAAATCATTTCACTGGAAAATGCCTCCTTTTTATGCTCCAAACGCCTCCTTTAGGGCACGATGTCTGAATGTTAGGTCCCAAAGATTTGGTTAAGAGCCCAAAGCTTTGAGTCTAGGGTTGAAAGCCTGCTTTTTACTCTACAAACCCTCCTGTTTAGGGTACAAACCCTCCTTTTTGGTGCACAAGCCCTCGCTGTTAGGGTGCAAACACTCACGTTAAGATTCCCAAGCTTCGAGTCCAGGGTTGAAATCCACATCTTTATGCTCCAAACGACCGTCTTTAGGCTTCAAATCCGACTTTTAATTCTGAAATCCCACTTTTTTACGCTCCAAACGCTACATTAAGGGCACAAAGTCTCCATTTTAGGTCACAACGCTTCCTTTTTAGAGTCCGGAACGTTGGTTCCAGGGTTGAAAGCCTCCCTGTTCTGCTTCAAAGCGTCATTTAGAAGGTACAAGCCCTCATTTTTAGGGCGCAACGCCTCATTTTTTGGCCGCGAATCCTCCTTTTTAGGGGTCAATACGTCCTTTTTGCTGTAAAATCCCTCACTTTTATGTTCCGGACATCTCATTTAGGGCACAAAGCCTTGTTTTGTGGTCCCAAAGCTTCCTCTTCAGAGTCCAAAGCTTTGATTCTGTGGTTGAATTCCTCGTTTTATAATCCAAATCCTCACGTTTATTGTACAAACCCTCATTTTTAGGGCCCAAACGCTCATTTTTATGCTGCAAATCATTTCACTGGAAAATGCCTCCTTTTTATGCTCCAAACGCCTCCTTTAGGGCATGATGTCTGAATGTTAGGTCCCAAAGATTTGGTTAAGAGCCCAAAGCTTTGAGTCTAGGGTTGAAAGCCTGCTTTTTACTCTACAAACCCTCCTGTTTAGGGTAAAAACCCTCCTTTTTGGTGCACAAGCCCTCGCTGTTAGGGTGCAAACACTCACGTTAAGATTCCCAAGCTTCGAGTCCAGGGTTGAAATCCACATCTTTATGCTCCAAACGACCGTCTTTAGGCTTCAAATCCGACTTTTAATTCTGAAATCCCACTTTTTTACGCTCCAAACGCTACATTAAGGGCACAAAGTCTCCATTTTAGGTCACAACGCTTCATTTTAGAGTCCGGAACGTTGGTTCCAGGGTTGAAAGCCTCCCTTTTCTGCCTCAAAGCGTCATTTAGAAGGTACAAGCCCTCATTTTTAGGGCGCAACGCCTCATTTTTTGGCCGCGAATCCTCCTTTTTAGGGGTCAATACGTCCTTTTTACTGTAAAATCCCTCACTTTTATGTTCCAGACATCTCTTTTAGGGCACAAAGCCTTGTTTTGTGGTCCCAAAGCTTCCTCTTCAGAGTCCAAAGCTTTGATTCTGTGGTTGAATTCCTCGTTTTATAATCCAAACCCTCACGTTTATTGTACAAACCCTCATTTTTAGGGCCCAAACGCTCATTTTTATGCTGCAAATCATTTCACTGGAAAATGCCTCCTTTTTATGCTCCAGATGCCTCCTTTAGGGCAGGATGTCTGAATGTTAGGTCCCAAAGATTTGGTTAAGAGCCCAAAGCTTTGAGTCTAGGGTTGAAAGCCTGCTTTTTACTCTACAAACCCTGCTGTTTAGGGTACAAACCCTCCTTTTTGGTGCACAAGCCCTCGCTGTTAGGGTGCAAACACTCACGTTAAGATTCCCAAGCTTCGAGTCCAGGGTTGAAATCCACATCTTTATGCTCCAAACGACCGTCTTTAGGCTTCAAATCCGACTTTTAATTCTGAAATCCCACTTTTTTACGCTCCAAACGCTACATTAAGGGCACAAAGTCTCCATTTTAGGTCACAACGCTTCCTTTTTAGAGTCCGGAACGTTGGTTCCAGGGTTGAAAGCCTCCCTGTTCTGCTTCAAAGCGTCATTTAGAAGGTACAAGCCCTCATTTTTAGGGCGCAACGCCTCATTTTTTGGCCGCGAATCCTCCTTTTTAGGGGTCAATACGTCCTTTTTGCTGTAAAATCCCTCACTTCTATGTTCCGGACATCTCATTTAGGGCACAAAGCCTTGTTTTGTGGTCCCAAAGCTTCCTCTTCAGAGTCCAAAGCTTTGATTCTGTGGTTGAATTCCTCGTTTTATAATCCAAATCCTCACGTTTATTGTACAAACCCTCATTTTTAGGGCCCAAACGCTCATTTTTATGCTGCAAATCATTTCACTGGAAAATGCCTCCTTTTTATGCTCCAAACGCCTCCTTTAGGGCATGATGTCTGAATGTTAGGTCCCAAAGATTTGGTTAAGAGCCCAAAGCTTTGAGTCTAGGGTTGAAAGCCTGCTTTTTACTCTACAAACCCTCCTGTTTAGGGTAAAAACCCTCCTTTTTGGTGCACAAGCCCTCGCTGTTAGGGTGCAAACACTCACGTTAAGATTCCCAAGCTTCGAGTCCAGGGTTGAAATCCACATCTTTATGCTCCAAACGACCGTCTTTAGGCTTCAAATCCGACTTTTAATTCTGAAATCCCACTTTTTTACGCTCCAAACGCTACATTAAGGGCACAAAGTCTCCATTTTAGGTCACAACGCTTCATTTTAGAGTCCGGAACGTTGGTTCCAGGGTTGAAAGCCTCCCTTTTCTGCCTCAAAGCGTCATTTAGAAGGTACAAGCCCTCATTTTTAGGGCGCAACGCCTCATTTTTTGGCCGCGAATCCTCCTTTTTAGGGGTCAATACGTCCTTTTTACTGTAAAATCCCTCACTTTTATGTTCCAGACATCTCTTTTAGGGCACAAAGCCTTGTTTTGTGGTCCCAAAGCTTCCTCTTCAGAGTCCAAAGCTTTGATTCTGTGGTTGAATTCCTCGTTTTATAATCCAAACCCTCACGTTTATTGTACAAACCCTCATTTTTAGGGCCCAAACGCTCATTTTTATGCTGCAAATCATTTCACTGGAAAATGCCTCCTTTTTATGCTCCAGATGCCTCCTTTAGGGCACGATGTCTGAATGTTAGGTCCCAAAGATTTGGTTAAGAGCCCAAAGCTTTGAGTCTAGGGTTGAAAGCCTGCTTTTTACTCTACAAACCCTCCTGTTTAGGGTACAAACCCTCCTTTTTGGTGCACAAGCCCTCGCTGTTAGGGTGCAAACACTCACGTTAAGATTCCCAAGCTTCGAGTCCAGGGTTGAAATCCACATCTTTATGCTCCAAACGACCGTCTTTAGGCTTCAAATCCGACTTTTAATTCTGAAATCCCACTTTTTTATGCTCCAAACGCTACATTAAGGGCACAAAGTCTCCATTTTAGGTCACAACGCTTCCTTTTTAGAGTCCGGAACGTTGGTTCCAGGGTTGAAAGCCTCCCTGTTCTGCTTCAAAGCGTCATTTAGAAGGTACAAGCCCTCATTTTTAGGGCGCAACGCCTCATTTTTTGGCCGCGAATCCTCCTTTTTAGGGGTCAATACGTCCTTTTTGCTGTAAAATCCCTCACTTTTATGTTCCGGACATCTCATTTAGGGCACAAAGCCTTGTTTTGTGGTCCCAAAGCTTCCTCTTCAGAGTCCAAAGCTTTGATTCTGTGGTTGAATTCCTCGTTTTATAATCCAAACCCTCACGTTTATTGTACAAACCCTCATTTTTAGGGCCCAAACGCTCATTTTTATGCTGCAAATCATTTCACTGGAAAATGCCTCCTTTTTATGCTCCAAACGCCTCCTTTAGGGCACGATGTCTGAATGTTAGGTCCCAAAGATTTGGTTAAGAGCCCAAAGCTTTGAGTCTAGGGTTGAAAGCCTGCTTTTTACTCTACAAACCCTCCTGTTTAGGGTAAAAACCCTCCTTTTTGGTGCACAAGCCCTCGCTGTTAGGGTGCAAACACTCACGTTAAGATTCCCAAGCTTCGAGTCCAGGGTTGAAATCCACATCTTTATGCTCCAAACGACCGTCTTTAGGCTTCAAATCCGACTTTTAATTCTGAAATCCCACTTTTTTACGCTCCAAACGCTACATTAAGGGCACAAAGTCTCCATTTTAGGTCACAACGCTTCCTTTTTAGAGTCCGGAACGTTGGTTCCAGGGTTGAAAGCCTCCCTGTTCTGCTTCAAAGCGTCATTTAGAAGGTACAAGCCCTCATTTTTAGGGCGCAACGCCTCATTTTTTGGCCGCGAATCCTCCTTTTTAGGGGTCAATACGTCCTTTTTGCTGTAAAATCCCTCACTTCTATGTTCCGGACATCTCATTTAGGGCACAAAGCCTTGTTTTGTGGTCCCAAAGCTTCCTCTTCAGAGTCCAAAGCTTTGATTCTGTGGTTGAATTCCTCGTTTTATAATCCAAATCCTCACGTTTATTGTACAAACCCTCATTTTTAGGGCCCAAACGCTCATTTTTATGCTGCAAATCATTTCACTGGAAAATGCCTCCTTTTTATGCTCCAAACGCCTCCTTTAGGGCATGATGTCTGAATGTTAGGTCCCAAAGATTTGGTTAAGAGCCCAAAGCTTTGAGTCTAGGGTTGAAAGCCTGCTTTTTACTCTACAAACCCTCCTGTTTAGGGTAAAAACCCTCCTTTTTGGTGCACAAGCCCTCGCTGTTAGGGTGCAAACACTCACGTTAAGATTCCCAAGCTTCGAGTCCAGGGTTGAAATCCACATCTTTATGCTCCAAACGACCGTCTTTAGGCTTCAAATCCGACTTTTAATTCTGAAATCCCACTTTTTTACGCTCCAAACGCTACATTAAGGGCACAAAGTCTCCATTTTAGGTCACAACGCTTCATTTTAGAGTCCGGAACGTTGGTTCCAGGGTTGAAAGCCTCCCTGTTCTGCTTCAAAGCGTCATTTAGAAGGTACAAGCCCTCATTTTTAGGGCGCAACGCCTCATTTTTTGGCCGCGAATCCTCCTGTTTAGGGGTCAATACGTCCTTTTTGCTGTAAAATCCCTCACTTTTATGTTCCGGACATCTCATTTAGGGCACAAAGCCTTGTTTTGTGGTCCCAAAGCTTCCTCTTCAGAGTCCAAAGCTTTGATTCTGTGGTTGAATTCCTCGTTTTATAATCCAAACCCTCACGTTTATTGTACAAACCCTCATTTTTAGGGCCCAAACGCTCATTTTTATGCTGCAAATCATTTCACTGGAAAATGCCTCCTTTTTATGCTCCAAACGCCTCCTTTAGGGCACGATGTCTGAATGTTAGGTCCCAAAGATTTGGTTAAGAGCCCAAAGCTTGGAGTCTAGGGTTGAAAGCCTGCTTTTTACTCTACAAACCCTCCTGTTTAGGGTAAAAACCCTCCTTTTTGGTGCACAAGCCCTCGCTGTTAGGGTGCAAACACTCACGTTAAGATTCCCAAGCTTCGAGTCCAGGGTTGAAATCCACATCTTTATGCTCCAAACGACCGTCTTTAGGCTTCAAATCCGACTTTTAATTCTGAAATCCCACTTTTTTACGCTCCAAACGCTACATTAAGGGCACAAAGTCTCCATTTTAGGTCACAACGCTTCCTTTTTAGAGTCCGGAACGTTGGTTCCAGGGTTGAAAGCCTCCCTGTTCTGCTTCAAAGCGTCATTTAGAAGGTACAAGCCCTCATTTTTAGGGCGCAACGCCTCATTTTTTGGCCGCGAATCCTCCTTTTTAGGGGTCAATACGTCCTTTTTGCTGTAAAATCCCTCACTTCTATGTTCCGGACATCTCATTTAGGGCACAAAGCCTTGTTTTGTGGTCCCAAAGCTTCCTCTTCAGAGTCCAAAGCTTTGATTCTGTGGTTGAATTCCTCGTTTTATAATCCAAACCCTCACGTTTATTGTACAAACCCTCATTTTTAGGGCCCAAACGCTCATTTTTATGCTGCAAATCATTTCACTGGAAAATGCCTCCTTTTTATGCTCCAAACGCCTCCTTTAGGGCATGATGTCTGAATGTTAGGTCCCAAAGATTTGGTTAAGAGCCCAAAGCTTTGAGTCTAGGGTTGAAAGCCTGCTTTTTACTCTACAAACCCTCCTGTTTAGGGTAAAAACCCTCCTTTTTGGTGCACAAGCCCTCGCTGTTAGGGTGCAAACACTCACGTTAAGATTCCCAAGCTTCGAGTCCAGGGTTGAAATCCACATCTTTATGCTCCAAACGACCGTCTTTAGGCTTCAAATCCGACTTTTAATTCTGAAATCCCACTTTTTTACGCTCCAAACGCTACATTAAGGGCACAAAGTCTCCATTTTAGGTCACAACGCTTCATTTTAGAGTCCGGAACGTTGGTTCCAGGGTTGAAAGCCTCCCTGTTCTGCTTCAAAGCGTCATTTAGAAGGTACAAGCCCTCATTTTTAGGGCGCAACGCCTCATTTTTTGGCCGCGAATCCTCCTTTTTAGGGGTCAATACGTCCTTTTTACTGTAAAATCCCTCACTTTTATGTTCCAGACATCTCTTTTAGGGCACAAAGCCTTGTTTTGTGGTCCCAAAGCTTCCTCTTCAGAGTCCAAAGCTTTGATTCTGTGGTTGAATTCCTCGTTTTATAATCCAAACCCTCACGTTTATTGTACAAACCCTCATTTTTAGGGCCCAAACGCTCATTTTTATGCTGCAAATCATTTCACTGGAAAATGCCTCCTTTTTATGCTCCAGATGCCTCCTTTAGGGCACGATGTCTGAATGTTAGGTCCCAAAGATTTGGTTAAGAGCCCAAAGCTTTGAGTCTAGGGTTGAAAGCCTGCTTTTTACTCTACAAACCCTCCTGTTTAGGGTACAAACCCTCCTTTTTGGTGCACAAGCCCTCGCTGTTAGGGTGCAAACACTCACGTTAAGATTCCCAAGCTTCGAGTCCAGGGTTGAAATCCACATCTTTATGCTCCAAACGACCGTCTTTAGGCTTCAAATCCGACTTTTAATTCTGAAATCCCACTTTTTTATGCTCCAAACGCTACATTAAGGGCACAAAGTCTCCATTTTAGGTCACAACGCTTCCTTTTTAGAGTCCGGAACGTTGGTTCCAGGGTTGAAAGCCTCCCTGTTCTGCTTCAAAGCGTCATTTAGAAGGTACAAGCCCTCATTTTTAGGGCGCAACGCCTCATTTTTTGGCCGCGAATCCTCCTTTTTAGGGGTCAATACGTCCTTTTTGCTGTAAAATCCCTCACTTTTATGTTCCGGACATCTCATTTAGGGCACAAAGCCTTGTTTTGTGGTCCCAAAGCTTCCTCTTCAGAGTCCAAAGCTTTGATTCTGTGGTTGAATTCCTCGTTTTATAATCCAAATCCTCACGTTTATTGTACAAACCCTCATTTTTAGGGCCCAAACGCTCATTTTTATGCTGCAAATCATTTCACTGGAAAATGCCTCCTTTTTATGCTCCAAACGCCTCCTTTAGGGCACGATGTCTGAATGTTAGGTCCCAAAGATTTGGTTAAGAGCCCAAAGCTTGGAGTCTAGGGTTGAAAGCCTGCTTTTTACTCTACAAACCCTCCTGTTTAGGGTAAAAACCCTCCTTTTTGGTGCACAAGCCCTCGCTGTTAGGGTGCAAACACTCACGTTAAGATTCCCAAGCTTCGAGTCCAGGGTTGAAATCCACATCTTTATGCTCCAAACGACCGTCTTTAGGCTTCAAATCCGACTTTTAATTCTGAAATCCCACTTTTTTACGCTCCAAACGCTACATTAAGGGCACAAAGTCTCCATTTTAGGTCACAACGCTTCCTTTTTAGAGTCCGGAACGTTGGTTCCAGGGTTGAAAGCCTCCCTGTTCTGCTTCAAAGCGTCATTTAGAAGGTACAAGCCCTCATTTTTAGGGCGCAACGCCTCATTTTTTGGCCGCGAATCCTCCTTTTTAGGGGTCAATACGTCCTTTTTACTGTAAAATCCCTCACTTTTATGTTCCAGACATCTCTTTTAGGGCACAAAGCCTTGTTTTGTGGTCCCAAAGCTTCCTCTTCAGAGTCCAAAGCTTTGATTCTGTGGTTGAATTCCTCGTTTTATAATCCAAACCCTCACGTTTATTGTACAAACCCTCATTTTTAGGGCCCAAACGCTCATTTTTATGCTGCAAATCATTTCACTGGAAAATGCCTCCTTTTTATGCTCCAGATGCCTCCTTTAGGGCACGATGTCTGAATGTTAGGTCCCAAAGATTTGGTTAAGAGCCCAAAGCTTTGAGTCTAGGGTTGAAAGCCTGCTTTTTACTCTACAAACCCTCCTGTTTAGGGTACAAACCCTCCTTTTTGGTGCACAAGCCCTCGCTGTTAGGGTGCAAACACTCACGTTAAGATTCCCAAGCTTCGAGTCCAGGGTTGAAATCCACATCTTTATGCTCCAAACGACCGTCTTTAGGCTTCAAATCCGACTTTTAATTCTGAAATCCCACTTTTTTATGCTCCAAACGCTACATTAAGGGCACAAAGTCTCCATTTTAGGTCACAACGCTTCCTTTTTAGAGTCCGGAACGTTGGTTCCAGGGTTGAAAGCCTCCCTGTTCTGCTTCAAAGCGTCATTTAGAAGGTACAAGCCCTCATTTTTAGGGCGCAACGCCTCATTTTTTGGCCGCGAATCCTCCTTTTTAGGGGTCAATACGTCCTTTTTGCTGTAAAATCCCTCACTTTTATGTTCCGGACATCTCATTTAGGGCACAAAGCCTTGTTTTGTGGTCCCAAAGCTTCCTCTTCAGAGTCCAAAGCTTTGATTCTGTGGTTGAATTCCTCGTTTTATAATCCAAACCCTCACGTTTATTGTACAAACCCTCATTTTTAGGGCCCAAACGCTCATTTTTATGCTGCAAATCATTTCACTGGAAAATGCCTCCTTTTTATGCTCCAAACGCCTCCTTTAGGGCACGATGTCTGAATGTTAGGTCCCAAAGATTTGGTTAAGAGCCCAAAGCTTGGAGTCTAGGGTTGAAAGCCTGCTTTTTACTCTACAAACCCTCCTGTTTAGGGTAAAAACCCTCCTTTTTGGTGCACAAGCCCTCGCTGTTAGGGTGCAAACACTCACGTTAAGATTCCCAAGCTTCGAGTCCAGGGTTGAAATCCACATCTTTATGCTCCAAACGACCGTCTTTAGGCTTCAAATCCGACTTTTAATTCTGAAATCCCACTTTTTTACGCTCCAAACGCTACATTAAGGGCACAAAGTCTCCATTTTAGGTCACAACGCTTCCTTTTTAGAGTCCGGAACGTTGGTTCCAGGGTTGAAAGCCTCCCTGTTCTGCTTCAAAGCGTCATTTAGAAGGTACAAGCCCTCATTTTTAGGGCGCAATGCCTCATTTTTTGGCCGCGAATCCTCCTTTTTAGGGGTCAATACGTCCTTTTTGCTGTAAAATCCCTCACTTTTATGTTCCAGACATCTCTTTTAGGGCACAAAGCCTTGTTTTGTGGTCCCAAAGCTTCCTCTTCAGAGTCCAAAGCTTTGATTCTGTGGTTGAATTCCTCGTTTTATAATCCAAACCCTCACGTTTATTGTACAAACCCTCATTTTTAGGGCCCAAACGCTCATTTTTATGCTGTAAATCATTTCACTGGAAAATGCCTCCTTTTTATGCTCCAAATGCCTCCTTTAGGGCACGATGTCTGAATGTTAGGTCCCAAAGATTTGGTTAAGAGCCCAAAGCTTTGAGTCTAGGGTTGAAAGCCTGCTTTTTACTCTACAAACCCTCCTGTTTAGGGTAAAAACCCTCCTTTTTGGTGCACAAGCCCTCGCTGTTAGGGTGCAAACACTCACGTTAAGATTCCCAAGCTTCGAGTCCAGGGTTGAAATCCACATCTTTATGCTCCAAACGACCGTCTTTAGGCTTCAAATCCGACTTTTAATTCTGAAATCCCACTTTTTTACGCTCCAAACGCTACATTAAGGGCACAAAGTCTCCATTTTAGGTCACAACGCTTCCTTTTTAGAGTCCGGAACGTTGGTTCCAGGGTTGAAAGCCTCCCTGTTCTGCTTCAAAGCGTCATTTAGAAGGTACAAGCCCTCATTTTTAGGGCGCAACGCCTCATTTTTTGGCCGCGAATCCTCCTTTTTAGGGGTCAATACGTCCTTTTTGCTGTAAAATCCCTCACTTTTATGTTCCGGACATCTCATTTAGGGCACAAAGCCTTGTTTTGTGGTCCCAAAGCTTCCTCTTCAGAGTCCAAAGCTTTGATTCTGTGGTTGAATTCCTCGTTTTATAATCCAAACCCTCACGTTTATTGTACAAACCCTCATTTTTAGGGCCCAAACGCTCATTTTTATGCTGCAAATCATTTCACTGGAAAATGCCTCCTTTTTATGCTCCAAATGCCTCCTTTAGGGCACGATGTCTGAATGTTAGGTCCCAAAGATTTGGTTAAGAGCTCAAAGCTTTGAGTCTAGGGTTGAAAGCCTGCTTTTTACTCTACAAACCCTCCTGTTTAGGGTACAAACCCTCCTTTTTGGTGCACAAGCCCTCGCTGTTAGGGTGCAAACACTCACGTTAAGATTCCCACGCTTCGAGTCCAGGGTTGAAATCCACATCTTTATGCTCCAAACGACCGTCTTTAGGCTTCAAATCCGACTTTTAATTCTGAAATCCCACTTTTTTATGCTCCAAACGCTACATTAAGGGCACAAAGTCTCCATTTTAGGTCACAACGCTTCCTTTTTAGAGTCCGGAACGTTGGTTCCAGGGTTGAAAGCCTCCCTGTTCTGCTTCAAAGCGTCATTTAGAAGGTACAAGCCCTCATTTTTAGGGCGCAACGCCTCATTTTTTGGCCGCGAATCCTCCTTTTTAGGGGTCAATACGTCCTTTTTGCTGTAAAATCCCTCACTTTTATGTTCCGGACATCTCATTTAGGGCACAAAGCCTTGTTTTGTGGTCCCAAAGCTTCCTCTTCAGAGTCCAAAGCTTTGATTCTGTGGTTGAATTCCTCGTTTTATAATCCAAACCCTCACGTTTATTGTACAAACCCTCATTTTTAGGGCCCAAACGCTCATTTTTATGCTGCAAATCATTTCACTGGAAAATGCCTCCTTTTTATGCTCCAAACGCCTCCTTTAGGGCACGATGTCTGAATGTTAGGTCCCAAAGATTTGGTTAAGAGCCCAAAGCTTGGAGTCTAGGGTTGAAAGCCTGCTTTTTACTCTACAAACCCTCCTGTTTAGGGTAAAAACCCTCCTTTTTGGTGCACAAGCCCTCGCTGTTAGGGTGCAAACACTCACGTTAAGATTCCCAAGCTTCGAGTCCAGGGTTGAAATCCACATCTTTATGCTCCAAACGACCGTCTTTAGGCTTCAAATCCGACTTTTAATTCTGAAATCCCACTTTTTTACGCTCCAAACGCTACATTAAGGGCACAAAGTCTCCATTTTAGGTCACAACGCTTCCTTTTTAGAGTCTGGAACGTTGGTTCCAGGGTTGAAAGCCTCCCTGTTCTGCTTCAAAGCGTCATTTAGAAGGTGCAAGCCCTCATTTTTAGGGCGCAACGCCTCATTTTTTGGCCGCGAATCCTCCTTTTTAGGGGTCAATACGTCCTTTTTGCTGTAAAATCCCTCACTTTTATGTTCCGGACATCTCATTTAGGGCACAAAGCCTTGTTTTGTGGTCCCAAAGCTTCCTCTTCAGAGTCCAAAGCTTTGATTCTGTGGTTGAATTCCTCGTTTTATAATCCAAACCCTCACGTTTATTGTACAAACCCTCATTTTTAGGGCCCAAACGCTCATTTTTATGCTGCAAATCATTTCACTGGAAAATGCCTCCTTTTTATGCTCCAAACGCCTCCTTTAGGGCACGATGTCTGAATGTTAGGTCCCAAAGATTTGGTTAAGAGCCCAAAGCTTTGAGTCTAGGGTTGAAAGCCTGCTTTTTACTCTACAAACCCTCCTGTTTAGGGTACAAACCCTCCTTTTTGGTGCACAAGCCCTCGCTGTTAGGGTGCAAACACTCACGTTAAGATTCCCAAGCTTCGAGTCCAGGGTTGAAATCCACATCTTTATGCTCCAAACGACCGTCTTTAGGCTTCAAATCCGACTTTTAATTCTGAAATCCCACTTTTTTACGCTCCAAACGCTACATTAAGGGCACAAAGTCTCCATTTTAGGTCACAACGCTTCCTTTTTAGAGTCCGGAACGTTGGTTCCAGGGTTGAAAGCCTCCCTGTTCTGCTTCAAAGCATCATTTAGAAGGTACAAGCCCTCATTTTTAGGGCGCAACGCCTCATTTTTTGGCCGCGAATCCTCCTTTTTAGGGGTCAATACGTCCTTTTTGCTGTAAAATCCCTCACTTTTATGTTCCAGACATCTCTTTTAGGGCACAAAGCCTTGTTTTGTGGTCCCAAAGCTTCCTCTTCAGAGTCCAAAGCTTTGATTCTGTGGTTGAATTCCTCGTTTTATAATCCAAACCCTCACGTTTATTGTACAAACCCTCATTTTTAGGGCCCAAACGCTCATTTTTATGCTGTAAATCATTTCACTGGAAAATGCCTCCTTTTTATGCTCCAAATGCCTCCTTTAGGGCACGATGTCTGAATGTTAGGTCCCAAAGATTTGGTTAAGAGCCCAAAGCTTTGAGTCTAGGGTTGAAAGCCTGCTTTTTACTCTACAAACCCTCCTGTTTAGGGTAAAAACCCTCCTTTTTGGTGCACAAGCCCTCGCTGTTAGGGTGCAAACACTCACGTTAAGATTCCCAAGCTTCGAGTCCAGGGTTGAAATCCACATCTTTATGCTCCAAACGACCGTCTTTAGGCTTCAAATCCGACTTTTAATTCTGAAATCCCACTTTTTTACGCTCCAAACGCTACATTAAGGGCACAAAGTCTCCATTTTAGGTCACAACGCTTCCTTTTTAGAGTCCGGAACGTTGGTTCCAGGGTTGAAAGCCTCCCTGTTCTGCTTCAAAGCGTCATTTAGAAGGTACAAGCCCTCATTTTTAGGGCGCAACGCCTCATTTTTTGGCCGCGAATCCTCCTTTTTAGGGGTCAATACGTCCTTTTTGCTGTAAAATCCCTCACTTTTATGTTCCGGACATCTCATTTAGGGCACAAAGCCTTGTTTTGTGGTCCCAAAGCTTCCTCTTCAGAGTCCAAAGCTTTGATTCTGTGGTTGAATTCCTCGTTTTATAATCCAAACCCTCACGTTTATTGTACAAACCCTCATTTTTAGGGCCCAAACGCTCATTTTTATGCTGCAAATCATTTCACTGGAAAATGCCTCCTTTTTATGCTCCAAATGCCTCCTTTAGGGCACGATGTCTGAATGTTAGGTCCCAAAGATTTGGTTAAGAGCCCAAAGCTTTGAGTCTAGGGTTGAAAGCCTGCTTTTTACTCTACAAACCCTCCTGTTTAGGGTACAAACCCTCCTTTTTGGTGCACAAGCCCTCGCTGTTAGGGTGCAAACACTCACGTTAAGATTCCCAAGCTTCGAGTCCAGGGTTGAAATCCACATCTTTATGCTCCAAACGACCGCCTTTAGGCTTCAAATCCGACTTTTAATTCTGAAATCCCACTTTTTTACGCTCCAAACGCTACATTAAGGGCACAAAGTCTCCATTTTAGGTCACAACGCTTCCTTTTTAGAGTCCGGAACGTTGGTTCCAGGGTTGAAAGCCTCCCTGTTCTGCTTCAAAGCGTCATTTAGAAGGTACAAGCCCTCATTTTTAGGGCGCAACGCCTCATTTTTTGGCCGCGAATCCTCCTTTTTAGGGTCAATACGTCCTTTTTACTGTAAAATCCCTCACTTTTATGTTCCGGACATCTCTTTTAGGGCACAAAGCCTTGTTTTGTGGTCCCAAAGCTTCCTCTTCAGAGTTCAAAGCTTTGATTCTGTGGTTGAATTCCTCGTTTTATAATCCAAACCCTCACGTTTATTGTACAAACCCTCATTTTTAGGGCCCAAACGCTCATTTTTATGCTGTAAATCATTTCACTGGAAAATGCCTCCTTTTTATGCTCCAAATGCCTCCTTTAGGGCACGATGTCTGAATGTTAGGTCCCAAAGATTTGGTTAAGAGCCCAAAGCTTTGAGTCTAGGGTTGAAAGCCTGCTTTTTACTCTACAAACCCTCCTGTTTAGGGTACAAACCCTCCTTTTTGGTGCACAAGCCCTCGCTGTTAGGGTGCAAACACTCACGTTAAGATTCCCAAGCTTCGAGTCCAGGGTTGAAATCCACATCTTTATGCTCCAAACGACCGCCTTTAGGCTTCAAATCCGACTTTTAATTCTGAAATCCCACTTTTTTACGCTCCAAACGCTACATTAAGGGCACAAAGTCTCCATTTTAGGTCACAACGCTTCCTTTTTAGAGTCCGGAACGTTGGTTCCAGGGTTGAAAGCCTCCCTGTTCTGCTTCAAAGCGTCATTTAGAAGGTACAAGCCCTCATTTTTAGGGCGCAACGCCTCATTTTTTGGCCGCGAATCCTCCTTTTTAGGGGTCAATACGTACTTTTTGCTGTAAAATCCCTCACTTCTATGTTCCGGACATCTCATTTAGGGCACAAAGCCTTGTTTTGTGGTCCCAAAGCTTCCTCTTCAGAGTCCAAAGCTTTGATTCTGTGGTTGAATTCCTCGTTTTATAATCCAAACCCTCACGTTTATTGTACAAACCCTCATTTTTAGGGCCCAAACGCTCATTTTTATGCTGCAAATCATTTCACTGGAAAATGCCTCCTTTTTATGCTCCAAACGCCTCCTTTAGGGCACGATGTCTGAATGTTAGGTCCCAAAGATTTGGTTAAGAGCCCAAAGCTTTGAGTCTAGGGTTGAAAGCCTGCTTTTTACTCTACAAACCCTCCTGTTTAGGGTACAAACCCTCCTTTTTGGTGCACAAGCCCTCGCTGTTAGGGTGCAAACACTCACGTTAAGATTCCCAAGCTTCGAGTCCAGGGTTGAAATCCACATCTTTATGCTCCAAACGACCGTCTTTAGGCTTCAAATCCGACTTTTAATTCTGAAATCCCACTTTTTTACGCTCCAAACGCTACATTAAGGGCACAAAGTCTCCATTTTAGGTCACAACGCTTCCTTTTTAGAGTCCGGAACGTTGGTTCCAGGGTTGAAAGCCTCCCTGTTCTGCTTCAAAGCGTCATTTAGAAGGTACAAGCCCTCATTTTTAGGGCGCAACGCCTCATTTTTTGGCCACGAATCCTCCTTTTTAGGGGTCAATACGTCCTTTTTGCTGTAAAATCCCTCACTTTTATGTTCCGGACATCTCATTTAGGGCACAAAGCCTTGTTTTGTGGTCCCAAAGTTTCCTCTTCAGAGTCCAAAGCTTTGATTCTGTGGTTGAATTCCTCGTTTTATAATCCAAACCCTCACGTTTATTGTACAAACCCTCATTTTTAGGGCCCAAACGCTCATTTTTATGCTGTAAATCATTTCACTGGAAAATGCCTCCTTTTTATGCTCCAAACGCCTCCTTTAGGGCACGATGTCTGAATGTTAGGTCCCAAAGATTTGGTTAAGAGCCCAAAGCTTTGAGTCTAGGGTTGAAAGCCTGCTTTTTACTCTACAAACCCTCCTGTTTACGGTACAAACCCTCCTTTTTGGTGCACAAGCCCTCGCTGTTAGGGTGCAAACACTCACGTTAAGATTCCCAAGCTTCGAGTCCAGGGTTGAAATCCACATCTTTATGCTCCAAACGACCGTCTTTAGGCTTCAAATCCGACTTTTAATTCTGAAATCCCACTTTTTTACGCTCCAAACGCTACATTAAGGGCACAAAGTCTCCATTTTAGGTCACAACGCTTCCTTTTTAGAGTCCGGAACGTTGGTTCCAGGGTTGAAAGCCTCCCTGTTCTGCTTCAAAGCGTCATTTAGAAGGTACAAGCCCTCATTTTTAGGGCGCAACGCCTCATTTCTTGGCCGCGAATCCTCCTTTTTAGGGGTCAATACGTCCTTTTTACTGTAAAATCCTTCACTTTTATGTTCCGGACATTTCATTTAGGGCACAAAGCCTTGTTTTGTGGTCCCAAAGCTTCCTCTTCAGAGTCCAAAGCTTTGATTCTGTGGTTGAATTCCTCGTTTTATAATCCAAACCCTCACGTTTATTGTACAAACCCTCATTTTTAGGGCCCAAACGCTCATTTTTATGCTGCAAATCATTTCACTGGAAAATGCCTCCTTTTTATGCTCCAAATGCCTCCTTTAGGGCACGATGTCTGAATGTTAGGTCCCAAAGATTTGGTTAAGAGCCCAAAGCTTTGAGTCTAGGGTTGAAAGCCTGCTTTTTACTCTACAAACCCTCCTGTTTAGGGTACAAACCCTCCTTTTTGGTGCACAAGCCCTCGCTGTTAGGGTGCAAACACTCACGTTAAGATTCCCAAGCTTCGAGTCCAGGGTTGAAATCCACATCTTTATGCTCCAAACGACCGCCTTTAGGCTTCAAATCTGACTTTTAATTCTGAAATCCCACTTTTTTACGCTCCAAACACTACATTAAGGGCACAAAGTCTCCATTTTAGGTCACAACGCTTCCTTTTTAGAGTCCGGAACGTTGGTTCCAGGGTTGAAAGCCTCCCTGTTCTGATTCAAAGCATCATTTAGAAGGTGCAAGCCCTCATTTTTAGGACGCAACGCCTCATTTTTTGGCCGCGAATCCTCCTTTTTAGGGGTCAATACGTCCTTTTTGCTGTAAAATCCCTCACTTTTATGTTCCGGACATCTCATTTAGGGCACAAAGCCTTGTTTTGTGGTCCCAAAGCTTCCTCTTCAGAGTCCAAAGCTTTGATTCTGTGGTTGAATTCCTCGTTTTATAATCCAAACCCTCACGTTTATTGTACAAACCCTCATTTTTAGGGCCCAAACGCTCATTTTTATGCTGCAAATCATTTCACTGGAAAATGCCTCCTTTTTATGCTCCAAACACCTCCTTTAGGGCACGATGTCTGAATGTTAGGTCCCAAAGATTTGGTTAAGAGCCCAAAGCTTTGAGTCTAGGGTTGAAAGCCTGCTTTTTACTCTACAAACCCTCCTGTTTAGGGTACAAACCCTCCTTTTTGGTGCACAAGCCCTCGCTGTTAGGGTGCAAACACTCACGTTAAGATTCCCAAGCTTCGAGTCCAGGGTTGAAATCCACATCTTTATGCTCCAAACGACCGTCTTTAGGCTTCAAATCCGACTTTTAATTCTGAAATCCCACTTTTTTACGCTCCAAACGCTACATTAAGGGCACAAAGTCTCCATTTTAGGTCACAACGCTTCATTTTAGAGTCCGGAACGTTGGTTCCAGGGTTGAAAGCCTCCCTGTTCTGCTTCAAAGCGTCATTTAGAAGGTACAAGCCCTCATTTTTAGGGCGCAACGCCTCATTTTTTGGCCGCGAATCCTCCTGTTTAGGGGTCAATACGTCCTTTTTGCTGTAAAATCCCTCACTTTTATGTTCCGGACATCTCATTTAGGGCACAAAGCCTTGTTTTGTGGTCCCAAAGCTTCCTCTTCAGAGTCCAAAGCTTTGATTCTGTGGTTGAATTCCTCGTTTTATAATCCAAACCCTCACGTTTATTGTACAAACCCTCATTTTTAGGGCCCAAACGCTCATTTTTATGCTGCAAATCATTTCACTGGAAAATGCCTCCTTTTTATGCTCCAAACGCCTCCTTTAGGGCACGATGTCTGAATGTTAGGTCCCAAAGATTTGGTTAAGAGCCCAAAGCTTGGAGTCTAGGGTTGAAAGCCTGCTTTTTACTCTACAAACCCTCCTGTTTAGGGTAAAAACCCTCCTTTTTGGTGCACAAGCCCTCGCTGTTAGGGTGCAAACACTCACGTTAAGATTCCCAAGCTTCGAGTCCAGGGTTGAAATCCACATCTTTATGCTCCAAACGACCGTCTTTAGGCTTCAAATCCGACTTTTAATTCTGAAATCCCACTTTTTTACGCTCCAAACGCTACATTAAGGGCACAAAGTCTCCATTTTAGGTCACAACGCTTCCTTTTTAGAGTCCGGAACGTTGGTTCCAGGGTTGAAAGCCTCCCTGTTCTGCTTCAAAGCGTCATTTAGAAGGTACAAGCCCTCATTTTTAGGGCGCAACGCCTCATTTTTTGGCCGCGAATCCTCCTTTTTAGGGGTCAATACGTCCTTTTTGCTGTAAAATCCCTCACTTCTATGTTCCGGACATCTCATTTAGGGCACAAAGCCTTGTTTTGTGGTCCCAAAGCTTCCTCTTCAGAGTCCAAAGCTTTGATTCTGTGGTTGAATTCCTCGTTTTATAATCCAAATCCTCACGTTTATTGTACAAACCCTCATTTTTAGGGCCCAAACGCTCATTTTTATGCTGCAAATCATTTCACTGGAAAATGCCTCCTTTTTATGCTCCAAACGCCTCCTTTAGGGCATGATGTCTGAATGTTAGGTCCCAAAGATTTGGTTAAGAGCCCAAAGCTTTGAGTCTAGGGTTGAAAGCCTGCTTTTTACTCTACAAACCCTCCTGTTTAGGGTAAAAACCCTCCTTTTTGGTGCACAAGCCCTCGCTGTTAGGGTGCAAACACTCACGTTAAGATTCCCAAGCTTCGAGTCCAGGGTTGAAATCCACATCTTTATGCTCCAAACGACCGTCTTTAGGCTTCAAATCCGACTTTTAATTCTGAAATCCCACTTTTTTACGCTCCAAACGCTACATTAAGGGCACAAAGTCTCCATTTTAGGTCACAACGCTTCATTTTAGAGTCCGGAACGTTGGTTCCAGGGTTGAAAGCCTCCCTGTTCTGCTTCAAAGCGTCATTTAGAAGGTACAAGCCCTCATTTTTAGGGCGCAACGCCTCATTTTTTGGCCGCGAATCCTCCTTTTTAGGGGTCAATACGTCCTTTTTACTGTAAAATCCCTCACTTTTATGTTCCAGACATCTCTTTTAGGGCACAAAGCCTTGTTTTGTGGTCCCAAAGCTTCCTCTTCAGAGTCCAAAGCTTTGATTCTGTGGTTGAATTCCTCGTTTTATAATCCAAACCCTCACGTTTATTGTACAAACCCTCATTTTTAGGGCCCAAACGCTCATTTTTATGCTGCAAATCATTTCACTGGAAAATGCCTCCTTTTTATGCTCCAGATGCCTCCTTTAGGGCACGATGTCTGAATGTTAGGTCCCAAAGATTTGGTTAAGAGCCCAAAGCTTTGAGTCTAGGGTTGAAAGCCTGCTTTTTACTCTACAAACCCTCCTGTTTAGGGTACAAACCCTCCTTTTTGGTGCACAAGCCCTCGCTGTTAGGGTGCAAACACTCACGTTAAGATTCCCAAGCTTCGAGTCCAGGGTTGAAATCCACATCTTTATGCTCCAAACGACCGTCTTTAGGCTTCAAATCCGACTTTTAATTCTGAAATCCCACTTTTTTATGCTCCAAACGCTACATTAAGGGCACAAAGTCTCCATTTTAGGTCACAACGCTTCCTTTTTAGAGTCCGGAACGTTGGTTCCAGGGTTGAAAGCCTCCCTGTTCTGCTTCAAAGCGTCATTTAGAAGGTACAAGCCCTCATTTTTAGGGCGCAACGCCTCATTTTTTGGCCGCGAATCCTCCTTTTTAGGGGTCAATACGTCCTTTTTGCTGTAAAATCCCTCACTTTTATGTTCCGGACATCTCATTTAGGGCACAAAGCCTTGTTTTGTGGTCCCAAAGCTTCCTCTTCAGAGTCCAAAGCTTTGATTCTGTGGTTGAATTCCTCGTTTTATAATCCAAATCCTCACGTTTATTGTACAAACCCTCATTTTTAGGGCCCAAACGCTCATTTTTATGCTGCAAATCATTTCACTGGAAAATGCCTCCTTTTTATGCTCCAAACGCCTCCTTTAGGGCACGATGTCTGAATGTTAGGTCCCAAAGATTTGGTTAAGAGCCCAAAGCTTGGAGTCTAGGGTTGAAAGCCTGCTTTTTACTCTACAAACCCTCCTGTTTAGGGTAAAAACCCTCCTTTTTGGTGCACAAGCCCTCGCTGTTAGGGTGCAAACACTCACGTTAAGATTCCCAAGCTTCGAGTCCAGGGTTGAAATCCACATCTTTATGCTCCAAACGACCGTCTTTAGGCTTCAAATCCGACTTTTAATTCTGAAATCCCACTTTTTTACGCTCCAAACGCTACATTAAGGGCACAAAGTCTCCATTTTAGGTCACAACGCTTCCTTTTTAGAGTCCGGAACGTTGGTTCCAGGGTTGAAAGCCTCCCTGTTCTGCTTCAAAGCGTCATTTAGAAGGTACAAGCCCTCATTTTTAGGGCGCAACGCCTCATTTTTTGGCCGCGAATCCTCCTTTTTAGGGGTCAATACGTCCTTTTTACTGTAAAATCCCTCACTTTTATGTTCCAGACATCTCTTTTAGGGCACAAAGCCTTGTTTTGTGGTCCCAAAGCTTCCTCTTCAGAGTCCAAAGCTTTGATTCTGTGGTTGAATTCCTCGTTTTATAATCCAAACCCTCACGTTTATTGTACAAACCCTCATTTTTAGGGCCCAAACGCTCATTTTTATGCTGCAAATCATTTCACTGGAAAATGCCTCCTTTTTATGCTCCAGATGCCTCCTTTAGGGCACGATGTCTGAATGTTAGGTCCCAAAGATTTGGTTAAGAGCCCAAAGCTTTGAGTCTAGGGTTGAAAGCCTGCTTTTTACTCTACAAACCCTCCTGTTTAGGGTACAAACCCTCCTTTTTGGTGCACAAGCCCTCGCTGTTAGGGTGCAAACACTCACGTTAAGATTCCCAAGCTTCGAGTCCAGGGTTGAAATCCACATCTTTATGCTCCAAACGACCGTCTTTAGGCTTCAAATCCGACTTTTAATTCTGAAATCCCACTTTTTTATGCTCCAAACGCTACATTAAGGGCACAAAGTCTCCATTTTAGGTCACAACGCTTCCTTTTTAGAGTCCGGAACGTTGGTTCCAGGGTTGAAAGCCTCCCTGTTCTGCTTCAAAGCGTCATTTAGAAGGTACAAGCCCTCATTTTTAGGGCGCAACGCCTCATTTTTTGGCCGCGAATCCTCCTTTTTAGGGGTCAATACGTCCTTTTTGCTGTAAAATCCCTCACTTTTATGTTCCGGACATCTCATTTAGGGCACAAAGCCTTGTTTTGTGGTCCCAAAGCTTCCTCTTCAGAGTCCAAAGCTTTGATTCTGTGGTTGAATTCCTCGTTTTATAATCCAAACCCTCACGTTTATTGTACAAACCCTCATTTTTAGGGCCCAAACGCTCATTTTTATGCTGCAAATCATTTCACTGGAAAATGCCTCCTTTTTATGCTCCAAACGCCTCCTTTAGGGCACGATGTCTGAATGTTAGGTCCCAAAGATTTGGTTAAGAGCCCAAAGCTTGGAGTCTAGGGTTGAAAGCCTGCTTTTTACTCTACAAACCCTCCTGTTTAGGGTAAAAACCCTCCTTTTTGGTGCACAAGCCCTCGCTGTTAGGGTGCAAACACTCACGTTAAGATTCCCAAGCTTCGAGTCCAGGGTTGAAATCCACATCTTTATGCTCCAAACGACCGTCTTTAGGCTTCAAATCCGACTTTTAATTCTGAAATCCCACTTTTTTACGCTCCAAACGCTACATTAAGGGCACAAAGTCTCCATTTTAGGTCACAACGCTTCCTTTTTAGAGTCCGGAACGTTGGTTCCAGGGTTGAAAGCCTCCCTGTTCTGCTTCAAAGCGTCATTTAGAAGGTACAAGCCCTCATTTTTAGGGCGCAACGCCTCATTTTTTGGCCGCGAATCCTCCTTTTTAGGGGTCAATACGTCCTTTTTGCTGTAAAATCCCTCACTTTTATGTTCCGGACATCTCATTTAGGGCACAAAGCCTTGTTTTGTGGTCCCAAAGCTTCCTCTTCAGAGTCCAAAGCTTTGATTCTGTGGTTGAATTCCTCGTTTTATAATCCAAACCCTCACGTTTATTGTACAAACCCTCATTTTTAGGGCCCAAACGCTCATTTTTATGCTGCAAATCATTTCACTGGAAAATGCCTCCTTTTTATGCTCCAAATGCCTCCTTTAGGGCACGATGTCTGAATGTTAGGTCCCAAAGATTTGGTTAAGAGCTCAAAGCTTTGAGTCTAGGGTTGAAAGCCTGCTTTTTACTCTACAAACCCTCCTGTTTAGGGTACAAACCCTCCTTTTTGGTGCACAAGCCCTCGCTGTTAGGGTGCAAACACTCACGTTAAGATTCCCAAGCTTCGAGTCCAGGGTTGAAATCCACATCTTTATGCTCCAAACGACCGTCTTTAGGCTTCAAATCCGACTTTTAATTCTGAAATCCCACTTTTTTATGCTCCAAACGCTACATTAAGGGCACAAAGTCTCCATTTTAGGTCACAACGCTTCCTTTTTAGAGTCCGGAACGTTGGTTCCAGGGTTGAAAGCCTCCCTGTTCTGCTTCAAAGCGTCATTTAGAAGGTACAAGCCCTCATTTTTAGGGCGCAACGCCTCATTTTTTGGCCGCGAATCCTCCTTTTTAGGGGTCAATACGTCCTTTTTGCTGTAAAATCCCTCACTTTTATGTTCCGGACATCTCATTTAGGGCACAAAGCCTTGTTTTGTGGTCCCAAAGCTTCCTCTTCAGAGTCCAAAGCTTTGATTCTGTGGTTGAATTCCTCGTTTTATAATCCAAACCCTCACGTTTATTGTACAAACCCTCATTTTTAGGGCCCAAACGCTCATTTTTATGCTGCAAATCATTTCACTGGAAAATGCCTCCTTTTTATGCTCCAAACGCCTCCTTTAGGGCACGATGTCTGAATGTTAGGTCCCAAAGATTTGGTTAAGAGCCCAAAGCTTGGAGTCTAGGGTTGAAAGCCTGCTTTTTACTCTACAAACCCTCCTGTTTAGGGTACAAACCCTCCTTTTTGGTGCACAAGCCCTCGCTGTTAGGGTGCAAACACTCACGTTAAGATTCCCAAGCTTCGAGTCCAGGGTTGAAATCCACATCTTTATGCTCCAAACGACCGTCTTTAGGCTTCAAATCCGACTTTTAATTCTGAAATCCCACTTTTTTACGCTCCAAACGCTACATTAAGGGCACAAAGTCTCCATTTTAGGTCACAACGCTTCCTTTTTAGAGTCTGGAACGTTGGTTCCAGGGTTGAAAGCCTCCCTGTTCTGCTTCAAAGCGTCATTTAGAAGGTGCAAGCCCTCATTTTTAGGGCGCAACGCCTCATTTTTTGGCCGCGAATCCTCCTTTTTAGGGGTCAATACGTCCTTTTTGCTGTAAAATCCCTCACTTTTATGTTCCGGACATCTCATTTAGGGCACAAAGCCTTGTTTTGTGGTCCCAAAGCTTCCTCTTCAGAGTCCAAAGCTTTGATTCTGTGGTTGAATTCCTCGTTTTATAATCCAAACCCTCACGTTTATTGTACAAACCCTCATTTTTAGGGCCCAAACGCTCATTTTTATGCTGCAAATCATTTCACTGGAAAATGCCTCCTTTTTATGCTCCAAACGCCTCCTTTAGGGCACGATGTCTGAATGTTAGGTCCCAAAGATTTGGTTAAGAGCCCAAAGCTTTGAGTCTAGGGTTGAAAGCCTGCTTTTTACTCTACAAACCCTCCTGTTTAGGGTACAAACCCTCCTTTTTGGTGCACAAGCCCTCGCTGTTAGGGTGCAAACACTCACGTTAAGATTCCCAAGCTTCGAGTCCAGGGTTGAAATCCACATCTTTATGCTCCAAACGACCGTCTTTAGGCTTCAAATCCGACTTTTAATTCTGAAATCCCACTTTTTTACGCTCCAAACGCTACATTAAGGGCACAAAGTCTCCATTTTAGGTCACAACGCTTCCTTTTTAGAGTCCGGAACGTTGGTTCCAGGGTTGAAAGCCTCCCTGTTCTGCTTCAAAGCGTCATTTAGAAGGTACAAGCCCTCATTTTTAGGGCGCAACGCCTCATTTTTTGGCCGCGAATCCTCCTTTTTAGGGGTCAATACGTCCTTTTTGCTGTAAAATCCCTCACTTTTATGTTCCAGACATCTCTTTTAGGGCACAAAGCCTTGTTTTGTGGTCCCAAAGCTTCCTCTTCAGAGTCCAAAGCTTTGATTCTGTGGTTGAATTCCTCGTTTTATAATCCAAACCCTCACGTTTATTGTACAAACCCTCATTTTTAGGGCCCAAACGCTCATTTTTATGCTGTAAATCATTTCACTGGAAAATGCCTCCTTTTTATGCTCCAAATGCCTCCTTTAGGGCACGATGTCTGAATGTTAGGTCCCAAAGATTTGGTTAAGAGCCCAAAGCTTTGAGTCTAGGGTTGAAAGCCTGCTTTTTACTCTACAAACCCTCCTGTTTAGGGTAAAAACCCTCCTTTTTGGTGCACAAGCCCTCGCTGTTAGGGTGCAAACACTCACGTTAAGATTCCCAAGCTTCGAGTCCAGGGTTGAAATCCACATCTTTATGCTCCAAACGACCGTCTTTAGGCTTCAAATCCGACTTTTAATTCTGAAATCCCACTTTTTTACGCTCCAAACGCTACATTAAGGGCACAAAGTCTCCATTTTAGGTCACAACGCTTCCTTTTTAGAGTCCGGAACGTTGGTTCCAGGGTTGAAAGCCTCCCTGTTCTGCTTCAAAGCGTCATTTAGAAGGTACAAGCCCTCATTTTTAGGGCGCAACGCCTCATTTTTTGGCCGCGAATCCTCCTTTTTAGGGGTCAATACGTCCTTTTTGCTGTAAAATCCCTCACTTTTATGTTCCAGACATCTCTTTTAGGGCACAAAGCCTTGTTTTGTGGTCCCAAAGCTTCCTCTTCAGAGTCCAAAGCTTTGATTCTGTGGTTGAATTCCTCGTTTTATAATCCAAACCCTCACGTTTATTGTACAAACCCTCATTTTTAGGGCCCAAACGCTCATTTTTATGCTGCAAATCATTTCACTGGAAAATGCCTCCTTTTTATGCTCCAAATGCCTCCTTTAGGGCACGATGTCTGAATGTTAGGTCCCAAAGATTTGGTTAAGAGCCCAAAGCTTTGAGTCTAGGGTTGAAAGCCTGCTTTTTACTCTACAAACCCTCCTGTTTAGGGTACAAACCCTCCTTTTTGGTGCACAAGCCCTCGCTGTTAGGGTGCAAACACTCACGTTAAGATTCCCAAGCTTCGAGTCCAGGGTTGAAATCCACATCTTTATGCTCCAAACGACCGCCTTTAGGCTTCAAATCCGACTTTTAATTCTGAAATCCCACTTTTTTACGCTCCAAACGCTACATTAAGGGCACAAAGTCTCCATTTTAGGTCACAACGCTTCCTTTTTAGAGTCCGGAACGTTGGTTCCAGGGTTGAAAGCCTCCCTGTTCTGCTTCAAAGCGTCATTTAGAAGGTACAAGCCCTCATTTTTAGGGCGCAACGCCTCATTTTTTGGCCGCGAATCCTCCTTTTTAGGGGTCAATACGTCCTTTTTACTGTAAAATCCCTCACTTTTATGTTCCGGACATCTCTTTTAGGGCACAAAGCCTTGTTTTGTGGTCCCAAAGCTTCCTCTTCAGAGTTCAAAGCTTTGATTCTGTGGTTGAATTCCTCGTTTTATAATCCAAACCCTCACGTTTATTGTACAAACCCTCATTTTTAGGGCCCAAACGCTCATTTTTATGCTGTAAATCATTTCACTGGAAAATGCCTCCTTTTTATGCTCCAAATGCCTCCTTTAGGGCACGATGTCTGAATGTTAGGTCCCAAAGATTTGGTTAAGAGCCCAAAGCTTTGAGTCTAGGGTTGAAAGCCTGCTTTTTACTCTACAAACCCTCCTGTTTAGGGTACAAACCCTCCTTTTTGGTGCACAAGCCCTCGCTGTTAGGGTGCAAACACTCACGTTAAGATTCCCAAGCTTCGAGTCCAGGGTTGAAATCCACATCTTTATGCTCCAAACGACCGCCTTTAGGCTTCAAATCCGACTTTTAATTCTGAAATCCCACTTTTTTACGCTCCAAACGCTACATTAAGGGCACAAAGTCTCCATTTTAGGTCACAACGCTTCCTTTTTAGAGTCCGGAACGTTGGTTCCAGGGTTGAAAGCCTCCCTGTTCTGCTTCAAAGCGTCATTTAGAAGGTACAAGCCCTCATTTTTAGGGCGCAACGCCTCATTTTTTGGCCGCGAATCCTCCTTTTTAGGGGTCAATACGTCCTTTTTGCTGTAAAATCCCTCACTTCTATGTTCCGGACATCTCATTTAGGGCACAAAGCCTTGTTTTGTGGTCCCAAAGCTTCCTCTTCAGAGTCCAAAGCTTTGATTCTGTGGTTGAATTCCTCGTTTTATAATCCAAACCCTCACGTTTATTGTACAAACCCTCATTTTTAGGGCCCAAACGCTCATTTTTATGCTGCAAATCATTTCACTGGAAAATGCCTCCTTTTTATGCTCCAAACGCCTCCTTTAGGGCACGATGTCTGAATGTTAGGTCCCAAAGATTTGGTTAAGAGCCCAAAGCTTTGAGTCTAGGGTTGAAAGCCTGCTTTTTACTCTACAAACCCTCCTGTTTAGGGTACAAACCCTCCTTTTTGGTGCACAAGCCCTCGCTGTTAGGGTGCAAACACTCACGTTAAGATTCCCAAGCTTCGAGTCCAGGGTTGAAATCCACATCTTTATGCTCCAAACGACCGTCTTTAGGCTTCAAATCCGACTTTTAATTCTGAAATCCCACTTTTTTACGCTCCAAACGCTACATTAAGGGCACAAAGTCTCCATTTTAGGTCACAACGCTTCCTTTTTAGAGTCCGGAACGTTGGTTCCAGGGTTGAAAGCCTCCCTGTTCTGCTTCAAAGCGTCATTTAGAAGGTACAAGCCCTCATTTTTAGGGCGCAACGCCTCATTTTTTGGCCACGAATCCTCCTTTTTAGGGGTCAATACGTCCTTTTTGCTGTAAAATCCCTCACTTTTATGTTCCGGACATCTCATTTAGGGCACAAAGCCTTGTTTTGTGGTCCCAAAGTTTCCTCTTCAGAGTCCAAAGCTTTGATTCTGTGGTTGAATTCCTCGTTTTATAATCCAAACCCTCACGTTTATTGTACAAACCCTCATTTTTAGGGCCCAAACGCTCATTTTTATGCTGTAAATCATTTCACTGGAAAATGCCTCCTTTTTATGCTCCAAACGCCTCCTTTAGGGCACGATGTCTGAATGTTAGGTCCCAAAGATTTGGTTAAGAGCCCAAAGCTTTGAGTCTAGGGTTGAAAGCCTGCTTTTTACTCTACAAACCCTCCTGTTTAGGGTACAAACCCTCCTTTTTGGTGCACAAGCCCTCGCTGTTAGGGTGCAAACACTCACGTTAAGATTCCCAAGCTTCGAGTCCAGGGTTGAAATCCACATCTTTATGCTCCAAACGACCGTCTTTAGGCTTCAAATCCGACTTTTAATTCTGAAATCCCACTTTTTTACGCTCCAAACGCTACATTAAGGGCACAAAGTCTCCATTTTAGGTCACAACGCTTCCTTTTTAGAGTCCGGAACGTTGGTTCCAGGGTTGAAAGCCTCCCTGTTCTGCTTCAAAGCGTCATTTAGAAGGTACAAGCCCTCATTTTTAGGGCGCAACGCCTCATTTCTTGGCCGCGAATCCTCCTTTTTAGGGGTCAATACGTCCTTTTTACTGTAAAATCCTTCACTTTTATGTTCCGGACATTTCATTTAGGGCACAAAGCCTTGTTTTGTGGTCCCAAAGCTTCCTCTTCAGAGTCCAAAGCTTTGATTCTGTGGTTGAATTCCTCGTTTTATAATCCAAACCCTCACGTTTATTGTACAAACCCTCATTTTTAGGGCCCAAACGCTCATTTTTATGCTGCAAATCATTTCACTGGAAAATGCCTCCTTTTTATGCTCCAAATGCCTCCTTTAGGGCACGATGTCTGAATGTTAGGTCCCAAAGATTTGGTTAAGAGCCCAAAGCTTTGAGTCTAGGGTTGAAAGCCTGCTTTTTACTCTACAAATCCTCCTGTTTAGGGTACAAACCCTCCTTTTTGGTGCACAAGCCCTCGCTGTTAGGGTGCAAACACTCACGTTAAGATTCCCAAGCTTCGAGTCCAGGGTTGAAATCCACATCTTTATGCTCCAAACGACCGTCTTTAGGCTTCAAATCCGACTTTTAATTCTGAAATCCCACTTTTTTACGCTCCAAACGCTACATTAAGGGCACAAAGTCTCCATTTTAGGTCACAACGCTTCCTTTTTAGAGTCCGGAACGTTGGTTCCAGGGTTGAAAGCCTCCCTGTTCTGCTTCAAAGCGTCATTTAGAAGGTACAAGCCCTCATTTTTAGGGCGCAACGCCTCATTTTTTGGCCACGAATCCTCCTTTTTAGGGGTCAATACGTCCTTTTTACTGTAAAATCCCTCACTTTTATGTTCCGGACATCTCTTTTAGGGCACAAAGCCTTGTTTTGTGGTCCCAAAGCTTCCTCTTCAGAGTTCAAAGCTTTGATTCTGTGGTTGAATTCCTCGTTTTATAATCCAAACCCTCACGTTTATTGTACAAACCCTCATTTTTAGGGCCCAAACGCTCATTTTTATGCTGCAAATCATTTCACTGGAAAATGCCTCCTTTTTATGCTCCAAATGCCTCCTTTAGGGCACGATGTCTGAATGTTAGGTCCCAAAGATTTGGTTAAGAGCCCAAAGCTTTGAGTCTAGGGTTGAAAGCCTGCTTTTTACTCTACAAACCCTCCTGTTTAGGGTAAAAACCCTCCTTTTTGGTGCACAAGCCCTCGCTGTTAGGGTGCAAACACTCACGTTAAGATTCCCAAGCTTCGAGTCCAGGGTTGAAATCCACATCTTTATGCTCCAAACGACCGTCTTTAGGCTTCAAATCCGACTTTTAATTCTGAAATCCCACTTTTTTACGCTCCAAACGCTACATTAAGGGCACAAAGTCTCCATTTTAGGTCACAACGCTTCCTTTTTAGAGTCCGGAACGTTGGTTCCAGGGTTGAAAGCCTCCCTGTTCTGCTTCAAAGCGTCATTTAGAAGGTACAAGCCCTCATTTTTAGGGCGCAACGCCTCATTTTTTGGCCGCGAATCCTCCTTTTTAGGGGTCAATACGTCCTTTTTGCTGTAAAATCCCTCACTTTTATGTTCCGGACATCTCATTTAGGGCACAAAGCCTTGTTTTGTGGTCCCAAAGCTTCCTCTTCAGAGTCCAAAGCTTTGATTCTGTGGTTGAATTCCTCGTTTTATAATCCAAACCCTCACGTTTATTGTACAAACCCTCATTTTTAGGGCCCAAACGCTCATTTTTATGCTGCAAATCATTTCACTGGAAAATGCCTCCTTTTTATGCTCCAAATGCCTCCTTTAGGGCACGATGTCTGAATGTTAGGTCCCAAAGATTTGGTTAAGAGCCCAAAGCTTTGAGTCTAGGGTTGAAAGCCTGCTTTTTACTCTACAAACCCTCCTGTTTAGGGTACAAACCCTCCTTTTTGGTGCACAAGCCCTCGCTGTTAGGGTGCAAACACTCACGTTAAGATTCCCAAGCTTCGAGTCCAGGGTTGAAATCCACATCTTTATGCTCCAAACGACCGCCTTTAGGCTTCAAATCCGACTTTTAATTCTGAAATCCCACTTTTTTACGCTCCAAACGCTACATTAAGGGCACAAAGTCTCCATTTTAGGTCACAACGCTTCCTTTTTAGAGTCCGGAACGTTGGTTCCAGGGTTGAAAGCCTCCCTGTTCTGCTTCAAAGCGTCATTTAGAAGGTACAAGCCCTCATTTTTAGGGCGCAACGCCTCATTTTTTGGCCGCGAATCCTCCTTTTTAGGGGTCAATACGTCCTTTTTGCTGTAAAATCCCTCACTTTTATGTTCCGGACATCTCATTTAGGGCACAAAGCCTTGTTTTGTGGTCCCAAAGCTTCCTCTTCAGAGTCCAAAGCTTTGATTCTGTGGTTGAATTCCTCGTTTTATAATCCAAACCCTCACGTTTATTGTACAAACCCTCATTTTTAGGGCCCAAACGCTCATTTTTATGCTGCAAATCATTTCACTGGAAAATGCCTCCTTTTTATGCTCCAAACGCCTCCTTTAGGGCACGATGTCTGAATGTTAGGTCCCAAAGATTTGGTTAAGAGCCCAAAGCTTTGAGTCTAGGGTTGAAAGCCTGCTTTTTACTCTACAAACCCTCCTGTTTAGGGTACAAACCCTCCTTTTTGGTGCACAAGCCCTCGCTGTTAGGGTGCAAACACTCACGTTAAGATTCCCAAGCTTCGAGTCCAGGGTTGAAATCCACATCTTTATGCTCCAAACGACCGTCTTTAGGCTTCAAATCCGACTTTTAATTCTGAAATCCCACTTTTTTACGCTCCAAACGCTACATTAAGGGCACAAAGTCTCCATTTTAGGTCACAACGCTTCCTTTTTAGAGTCCGGAACGTTGGTTCCAGGGTTGAAAGCCTCCCTGTTCTGCTTCAAAGCGTCATTTAGAAGGTACAAGCCCTCATTTTTAGGGCGCAACGCCTCATTTTTTGGCCACGAATCCTCCTTTTTAGGGGTCAATACGTCCTTTTTGCTGTAAAATCCCTCACTTTTATGTTCCGGACATCTCATTTAGGGCACAAAGCCTTGTTTTGTGGTCCCAAAGTTTCCTCTTCAGAGTCCAAAGCTTTGATTCTGTGGTTGAATTCCTCGTTTTATAATCCAAACCCTCACGTTTATTGTACAAACCCTCATTTTTAGGGCCCAAACGCTCATTTTTATGCTGTAAATCATTTCACTGGAAAATGCCTCCTTTTTATGCTCCAAACGCCTCCTTTAGGGCACGATGTCTGAATGTTAGGTCCCAAAGATTTGGTTAAGAGCCCAAAGCTTTGAGTCTAGGGTTGAAAGCCTGCTTTTTACTCTACAAACCCTCCTGTTTAGGGTACAAACCCTCCTTTTTGGTGCACAAGCCCTCGCTGTTAGGGTGCAAACACTCACGTTAAGATTCCCAAGCTTCGAGTCCAGGGTTGAAATCCACATCTTTATGCTCCAAACGACCGTCTTTAGGCTTCAAATCCGACTTTTAATTCTGAAATCCCACTTTTTTACGCTCCAAACGCTACATTAAGGGCACAAAGTCTCCATTTTAGGTCACAACGCTTCCTTTTTAGAGTCCGGAACGTTGGTTCCAGGGTTGAAAGCCTCCCTGTTCTGCTTCAAAGCGTCATTTAGAAGGTACAAGCCCTCATTTTTAGGGCGCAACGCCTCATTTCTTGGCCGCGAATCCTCCTTTTTAGGGGTCAATACGTCCTTTTTACTGTAAAATCCTTCACTTTTATGTTCCGGACATTTCATTTAGGGCACAAAGCCTTGTTTTGTGGTCCCAAAGCTTCCTCTTCAGAGTCCAAAGCTTTGATTCTGTGGTTGAATTCCTCGTTTTATAATCCAAACCCTCACGTTTATTGTACAAACCCTCATTTTTAGGGCCCAAACGCTCATTTTTATGCTGCAAATCATTTCACTGGAAAATGCCTCCTTTTTATGCTCCAAATGCCTCCTTTAGGGCACGATGTCTGAATGTTAGGTCCCAAAGATTTGGTTAAGAGCCCAAAGCTTTGAGTCTAGGGTTGAAAGCCTGCTTTTTACTCTACAAACCCTCCTGTTTAGGGTACAAACCCTCCTTTTTGGTGCACAAGCCCTCGCTGTTAGGGTGCAAACACTCACGTTAAGATTCCCAAGCTTCGAGTCCAGGGTTGAAATCCACATCTTTATGCTCCAAACGACCGCCTTTAGGCTTCAAATCTGACTTTTAATTCTGAAATCCCACTTTTTTACGCTCCAAACGCTACATTAAGGGCACAAAGTCTCCATTTTAGGTCACAACGCTTCCTTTTTAGAGTCCGGAACGTTGGTTCCAGGGTTGAAAGCCTCCCTGTTCTGCTTCAAAGCATCATTTAGAAGGTGCAAGCCCTCATTTTTAGGACGCAACGCCTCATTTTTTGGCCGCGAATCCTCCTTTTTAGGGGTCAATACGTCCTTTTTGCTGTAAAATCCCTCACTTTTATGTTCCGGACATCTCATTTAGGGCACAAAGCCTTGTTTTGTGGTCCCAAAGCTTCCTCTTCAGAGTCCAAAGCTTTGATTCTGTGGTTGAATTCCTCGTTTTATAATCCAAACCCTCACGTTTATTGTACAAACCCTCATTTTTAGGGCCCAAACGCTCATTTTTATTCTGCAAATCATTTCACTGGAAAATGCCTCCTTTTTATGCTCCAAACACCTCCTTTAGGGCACGATGTCTGAATGTTAGGTCCCAAAGATTTGGTTAAGAGCCCAAAGCTTTGAGTCTAGGGTTGAAAGCCTGCTTTTTACTCTACAAACCCTCCTGTTTAGGGTACAAACCCTCCTTTTTGGTGCACAAGCCCTCGCTGTTAGGGTGCAAACACTCACGTTAAGATTCCCAAGCTTCGAGTCCAGGGTTGAAATCCACATCTTTATGCTCCAAACGACCGTCTTTAGGCTTCAAATCCGACTTTTAATTCTGAAATCCCACTTTTTTACGCTCCAAACGCTACATTAAGGGCACAAAGTCTCCATTTTAGGTCACAACGCTTCCTTTTTAGAGTCCGGAACGTTGGTTCCAGGGTTGAAAGCCTCCCTGTTCTGCTTCAAAGCGTCATTTAGAAGGTACAAGCCCTCATTTTTAGGGCGCAACGCCTCATTTTTTGGCCACGAATCCTCCTTTTTAGGGGTCAATACGTCCTTTTTGCTGTAAAATCCCTCACTTTTATGTTCCGGACATCTCATTTAGGGCACAAAGCCTTGTTTTGTGGTCCCAAAGTTTCCTCTTCAGAGTCCAAAGCTTTGATTCTGTGGTTGAATTCCTCGTTTTATAATCCAAACCCTCACGTTTATTGTACAAACCCTCATTTTTAGGGCCCAAACGCTCATTTTTATGCTGTAAATCATTTCACTGGAAAATGCCTCCTTTTTATGCTCCAAACGCCTCCTTTAGGGCACGATGTCTGAATGTTAGGTCCCAAAGATTTGGTTAAGAGCCCAAAGCTTTGAGTCTAGGGTTGAAAGCCTGCTTTTTACTCTACAAACCCTCCTGTTTAGGGTACAAACCCTCCTTTTTGGTGCACAAGCCCTCGCTGTTAGGGTGCAAACACTCACGTTAAGATTCCCAAGCTTCGAGTCCAGGGTTGAAATCCACATCTTTATGCTCCAAACGACCGTCTTTAGGCTTCAAATCCGACTTTTAATTCTGAAATCCCACTTTTTTACGCTCCAAACGCTACATTAAGGGCACAAAGTCTCCATTTTAGGTCACAACGCTTCCTTTTTAGAGTCCGGAACGTTGGTTCCAGGGTTGAAAGCCTCCCTGTTCTGCTTCAAAGCGTCATTTAGAAGGTACAAGCCCTCATTTTTAGGGCGCAACGCCTCATTTCTTGGCCGCGAATCCTCCTTTTTAGGGGTCAATACGTCCTTTTTACTGTAAAATCCTTCACTTTTATGTTCCGGACATTTCATTTAGGGCACAAAGCCTTGTTTTGTGGTCCCAAAGCTTCCTCTTCAGAGTCCAAAGCTTTGATTCTGTGGTTGAATTCCTCGTTTTATAATCCAAACCCTCACGTTTATTGTACAAACCCTCATTTTTAGGGCCCAAACGCTCATTTTTATGCTGCAAATCATTTCACTGGAAAATGCCTCCTTTTTATGCTCCAAATGCCTCCTTTAGGGCACGATGTCTGAATGTTAGGTCCCAAAGATTTGGTTAAGAGCCCAAAGCTTTGAGTCTAGGGTTGAAAGCCTGCTTTTTACTCTACAAACCCTCCTGTTTAGGGTACAAACCCTCCTTTTTGGTGCACAAGCCCTCGCTGTTAGGGTGCAAACACTCACGTTAAGATTCCCAAGCTTCGAGTCCAGGGTTGAAATCCACATCTTTATGCTCCAAACGACCGCCTTTAGGCTTCAAATCTGACTTTTAATTCTGAAATCCCACTTTTTTACGCTCCAAACGCTACATTAAGGGCACAAAGTCTCCATTTTAGGTCACAACGCTTCCTTTTTAGAGTCCGGAACGTTGGTTCCAGGGTTGAAAGCCTCCCTGTTCTGCTTCAAAGCATCATTTAGAAGGTGCAAGCCCTCATTTTTAGGACGCAACGCCTCATTTTTTGGCCGCGAATCCTCCTTTTTAGGGGTCAATACGTCCTTTTTGCTGTAAAATCCCTCACTTTTATGTTCCGGACATCTCATTTAGGGCACAAAGCCTTGTTTTGTGGTCCCAAAGCTTCCTCTTCAGAGTCCAAAGCTTTGATTCTGTGGTTGAATTCCTCGTTTTATAATCCAAACCCTCACGTTTATTGTACAAACCCTCATTTTTAGGGCCCAAACGCTCATTTTTATGCTGCAAATCATTTCACTGGAAAATGCCTCCTTTTTATGCTCCAAACACCTCCTTTAGGGCACGATGTCTGAATGTTAGGTCCCAAAGATTTGGTTAAGAGCCCAAAGCTTTGAGTCTAGGGTTGAAAGCCTGCTTTTTACTCTACAAATCCTCCTGTTTAGGGTACAAACCCTCCTTTTTGGTGCACAAGCCCTCGCTGTTAGGGTGCAAACACTCACGTTAAGATTCCCAAGCTTCGAGTCCAGGGTTGAAATCCACATCTTTATGCTCCAAACGACCGTCTTTAGGCTTCAAATCCGACTTTTAATTCTGAAATCCCACTTTTTTACGCTCCAAACGCTACATTAAGGGCACAAAGTCTCCATTTTAGGTCACAACGCTTCCTTTTTAGACTCCGGAACGTTGGTTCCAGGGTTGAAAGCCTCCCTGTTCTGCTTCAAAGCGTCATTTAGAAGGTACAAGCCCTCATTTTTAGGGCGCAACGCCTCATTTTTTGGCCACGAATCCTCCTTTTTAGGGGTCAATACGTCCTTTTTACTGTAAAATCCCTCACTTTTAGGTTCCAGACATCTCTTTTAGGGCACAAAGCCTTGTTTTGTGGTCCCAAAGCTTCCTCTTCAGAGTCCAAAGCTTTGATTCTGTGGTTGAATTCCTTGTTTTATAATCCAAACCCTCACGTTTATTGTACAAACCCTCATTTTTAGGGCCCAAACGCTCATTTTTATTCTGTAAATCATTTCACTGGAAAATGCCTCCTTTTTATGCTCCAAACGCCTCCTTTAGGGCACGATGTCTGAATGTTAGGTCCCAAAGATTTGGTTAAGAGCCCAAAGCTTTGAGTCTAGGGTTGAAAGCCTGCTTTTTACTCTACAAACCCTCCTGTTTAGGGTACAAACCCTCCTTTTTGGTGCACAAGCCCTCGCTGTTAGGGTGCAAACACTCACGTTAAGATTCCCAAGCTTCGAGTCCAGGGTTGAAATCCACATCTTTATGCTCCAAACGACCGTCTTTAGGCTTCAAATCCGACTTTTAATTCTGAAATCCCACTTTTTTACGCTCCAAACGCTACATTAAGGGCACAAAGTCTCCATTTTAGGTCACAACGCTTCCTTTTTAGAGTCCGGAACGTTGGTTCCAGGGTTGAAAGCCTCCCTGTTCTGCTTCAAAGCGTCATTTAGAAGGTACAAGCCCTCATTTTTAGGGCGCAACGCCTCATTTTTTGGCCGCGAATCCTCCTTTTTAGGGGTCAATACGTCCTTTTTACTGTAAAATCCCTCACTTTTAGGTTCCAGACATCTCTTTTAGGGCACAAAGCCTTGTTTTGTGGTCCCAAAGCTTCCTCTTCAGAGTCCAAAGCTTTGATTCTGTGGTTGAATTCCTTGTTTTATAATCCAAACCCTCACGTTTATTGTACAAACCCTCATTTTTAGGGCCCAAACGCTCATTTTTATTCTGTAAATCATTTCACTGGAAAATGCCTCCTTTTTATGCTCCAAACGCCTCCTTTAGGGCACGATGTCTGAATGTTAGGTCCCAAAGATTTGGTTAAGAGCCCAAAGCTTTGAGTCTAGGGTTGAAAGCCTGCTTTTTACTCTACAAACCCTCCTGTTTAGGGTACAAACCCTCCTTTTTGGTGCACAAGCCCTCGCTGTTAGGGTGCAAACACTCACGTTAAGATTCCCAAGCTTCGAGTCCAGGGTTGAAATCCACATCTTTATGCTCCAAACGACCGTCTTTAGGCTTCAAATCCGACTTTTAATTCTGAAATCCCACTTTTTTACGCTCCAAACGCTACATTAAGGGCACAAAGTCTCCATTTTAGGTCACAACGCTTCCTTTTTAGAGTCCGGAACGTTGGTTCCAGGGTTGAAAGCCTCCCTGTTCTGCTTCAAAGCGTCATTTAGAAGGTACAAGCCCTCATTTTTAGGGCGCAACGCCTCATTTTTTGGCCGCGAATCCTCCTTTTTAGGGGTCAATACGTCCTTTTTGCTGTAAAATCCCTCACTTTTATGTTCCGGACATCTCATTTAGGGCACAAAGCCTTGTTTTGTGGTCCCAAAGTTTCCTCTTCAGAGTCCAAAGCTTTGATTCTGTGGTTGAATTCCTCGTTTTATAATCCAAACCCTCACGTTTATTGTACAAACCCTCATTTTTAGGGCCCAAACGCTCATTTTTATGCTGCAAATCATTTCACTGGAAAATGCCTCCTTTTTATGCTCCAAACGCCTCCTTTAGGGCACGATGTCTGAATGTTAGGTCCCAAAGATTTGGTTAAGAGCCCAAAGCTTTGAGTCTAGGGTTGAAAGCCTGCTTTTTACTCTACAAACCCTCCTGTTTAGGGTACAAACCCTCCTTTTTGGTGCACAAGCCCTCGCTGTTAGGGTGCAAACACTCACGTTAAGATTCCCAAGCTTCGAGTCCAGGGTTGAAATCCACATCTTTATGCTCCAAACGACCGTCTTTAGGCTTCAAATCCGACTTTTAATTCTGAAATCCCACTTTTTTACGCTCCAAACGCTACATTAAGGGCACAAAGTCTCCATTTCAGTTCACAACGCTTCCTTTTTAGAGTCCGGAACGTTGGTTCCAGGGTTGAAAGCCTCCCTGTTCTGCTTCAAAGCGTCATTTAGAAGGTACAAGCCCTCATTTTTAGGGCGCAACGCCTCATTTTTTGGCCGCGAATCCTCCTTTTTAGGGGTCAATACGTCCTTTTTGCTGTAAAATCCCTCACTTTTATGTTCCAGACATCTCATTTAGGGCACAAAGCCTTGTTTTGTGGTCCCAAAGCTTCCTCTTCAGAGTTCAAAGCTTTGATTCTGTGGTTGAATTCCTTGTTTTATAATCCAAACCCTCACGTTTATTGTACAAACCCTCATTTTTAGGGCCCAAACGCTCATTTTTATGCTGCAAATCATTTCACTGGAAAATGCCTCTTTTTTATGCTCCAAACGCCTCCTTTAGGGCACGATGTCTGAATGTTAGGTCCCAAAGATTTGGTTAAGAGCCCAAAGCTTTGAGTCTAGGGTTGAAAGCCTGCTTTTTACTCTACAAACCCTCCTGTTTAGGGTACAAACCCTCCTTTTTGGTGCACAAGCCCTCGCTGTTAGGGTGCAAACACTCACGTTAAGATTCCCAAGCTTCGAGTCCAGGGTTGAAATCCACATCTTTATGCTCCAAACGACCGTCTTTAGGCTTCAAATCCGACTTTTAATTCTGAAATCCCACTTTTTTACGCTCCAAACGCTACATTAAGGGCACAAAGTCTCCATTTTAGGTCACAACGCTTCCTTTTTAGAGTCCGGAACGTTGGTTCCAGGGTTGAAAGCCTCCCTGTTCTGCTTCAAAGCGTCATTTAGAAGGTACAAGCCCTCATTTTTAGGGCGCAACGCCTCATTTTTTGGCCGCGAATCCTCCTTTTTAGGGGTCAATACGTCCTTTTTACTGTAAAATCCCTCACTTTTAGGTTCCAGACATCTCTTTTAGGGCACAAAGCCTTGTTTTGTGGTCCCAAAGCTTCCTCTTCAGAGTCCAAAGCTTTGATTCTGTGGTTGAATTCCTTGTTTTATAATCCAAACCCTCACGTTTATTGTACAAACCCTCATTTTTAGGGCCCAAACGCTCATTTTTATTCTGTAAATCATTTCACTGGAAAATGCCTCCTTTTTATGCTCCAAACGCCTCCTTTAGGGCACGATGTCTGAATGTTAGGTCCCAAAGATTTGGTTAAGAGCCCAAAGCTTTGAGTCTAGGGTTGAAAGCCTGCTTTTTACTCTACAAACCCTCCTGTTTAGGGTACAAACCCTCCTTTTTGGTGCACAAGCCCTCGCTGTTAGGGTGCAAACACTCACGTTAAGATTCCCAAGCTTCGAGTCCAGGGTTGAAATCCACATCTTTATGCTCCAAACGACCGTCTTTAGGCTTCAAATCCGACTTTAAATTCTGAAATCCCACTTTTTTACGCTCCAAACGCTACATTAAGGGCACAAAGTCTCCATTTTAGGTCACAACGCTTCCTTTTTAGAGTCCGGAACGTTGGTTCCAGGGTTGAAAGCCTCCCTGTTCTGCTTCAAAGCGTCATTTAGAAGGTACAAGCCCTCATTTTTAGGGCGCAACGCCTCATTTTTTGGCCGCGAATCCTCCTTTTTAGGGGTCAATACGTCCTTTTTGCTGTAAAATCCCTCACTTTTATGTTCCGGACATCTCATTTAGGGCACAAAGCCTTGTTTTGTGGTCCCAAAGCTTCCTCTTCAGAGTCCAAAGCTTTGATTCTGTGGTTGAATTCCTCGTTTTATAATCCAAACCATCACGTTTATTGTACAAACCCTCATTTTTAGGGCCCAAACGCTCATTTTTATGCTGCAAATCATTTCACTGGAAAATGCCTCCTTTTTATGCTCCAAATGCCTCCTTTAGGGCACGATGTCTGAATGTTAGGTCCCAAAGATTTGGTTAAGAGCCCAAAGCTTTGAGTCTAGGGTTGAAAGCCTGCTTTTTACTCTACAAACCCTCCTGTTTAGGGTACAAACCCTCCTTTTTGGTGCACAAGCCCTCGCTGTTAGGGTGCAAACACTCACGTTAAGATTCCCAAGCTTCGAGTCCAGGGTTGAAATCCACATCTTTATGCTCCAAACGACCGCCTTTAGGCTTCAAATCCGACTTTTAATTCTGAAATCCCACTTTTTTACGCTCCAAACGCTACATTAAGGGCACAAAGTCTCCATTTTAGGTCACAACGCTTCCTTTTTAGAGTCCGGAACGTTGGTTCCAGGGTTGAAAGCCTCCCTGTTCTGCTTCAAAGCATCATTTAGAAGGTACAAGCCCTCATTTTTAGGGCACAACGCCTCATTTTTTGGCCGCGAATCCTCCTTTTTAGGGGTCAATACGTCCTTTTTGCTGTAAAATCCCTCACTTTTATGTTCCGGACATCTCATTTAGGGCACAAAGCCTTGTTTTGTGGTCCCAAAGCTTCCTCTTCAGAGTCCAAAGCTTTGATTCTGTGGTTGAATTCCTCATTTTATAATCCAAACCCTCACGTTTATTGTACAAACCCTCATTTTTAGGGCCCAAACGCTCATTTTTATGCTGCAAATCATTTCACTGGAAAATGCCTCCTTTTTATGCTCCAGATGCCTCCTTTAGTGCACGATGTCTGAATGTTAGGTCCCAAAGATTTGGTTAAGAGCCCAAAGCTTTGAGTCTAGGGTTGAAAGCCTGCTTTTTACTCTACAAACCCTCCTGTTTAGGGTACAAAGCCTCCTTTTTGGTGCACAAGCCCTCGCTGTTAGGGTGCAAACACTCACGTTAAGATTCCCAAGCTTCGAGTCCAGGGTTGAAATCCACATCTTTATGCTCCAAACGACCGTCTTTAGGCTTCAAATCCGACTTTAAATTCTGAAATCCCACTTTTTTACGCTCCAAACGCTACATTAAGGGCACAAAGTCTCCATTTTAGGTCACAACGCTTCCTTTTTAGAGTCCGGAACGTTGGTTCCAGGGTTGAAAGCCTCCCTGTTCTGCTTCAAAGCGTCATTTAGAAGGTACAAGCCCTCATTTTTAGGGCGCAACGCCTCATTTTTTGGCCGTGAATCCTCCTTTTTAGGGGTCAATACGTCCTTTTTGCTGTAAAATCCCTCACTTTTATGTTCCAGACATCTCATTTAGGGCACAAAGCCTTGTTTTGTGGTCCCAAAGCTTCCTCTTCAGAGTCCAAAGCTTTGATTCTGTGGTTGAATTCCTCGTTTTATAATCCAAACCCTCACGTTTATTGTACAAACCCTCATTTTTAGGGCCCAAACGCTCATTTTTATGCTGTAAATCATTTCACTGGAAAATGCCTCCTTTTTATGCTCCAAACGCCTCCTTTAGGGCACGATGTCTGAATGTTAGGTCCCAAAGATTTGGTTAAGAGCCCAAAGCTTTGAGTCTAGGGTTGAAAGCCTGCTTTTTACTCTACAAACCCTCCTGTTTAGGGTACAAACCCTCCTTTTTGGTGCACAAGCCCTCGCTGTTAGGGTGCAAACACTCACGTTAAGATTCCCAAGCTTCGAGTCCAGGGTTGAAATCCACATCTTTATGCTCCAAACGACCGTCTTTAGGCTTCAAATCCGACTTTTAATTCTGAAATCCCACTTTTTTACGCTCCAAACGCTACATTAAGGGCACAAAGTCTCCATTTTAGGTCACAACGCTTCCTTTTTAGAGTCCGGAACGTTGGTTCCAGGGTTGAAAGCCTCCCTGTTCTGCTTCAAAGCGTCATTTAGAAGGTACAAGCCCTCATTTTTAGGGCGCAACGCCTCATTTTTTGGCCGCGAATCCTCCTTTTTAGGGGTCAATACGTCCTTTTTACTGTAAAATCCCTCACTTTTAGGTTCCAGACATCTCTTTTAGGGCACAAAGCCTTGTTTTGTGGTCCCAAAGCTTCCTCTTCAGAGTCCAAAGCTTTGATTCTGTGGTTGAATTCCTTGTTTTATAATCCAAACCCTCACGTTTATTGCACAAACCCTCATTTTTAGGGCCCAAACGCTCATTTTTATACTGTAAATCATTTCACTGGAAAATGCCTCCTTTTTATGCTCCAAACGCCTCCTTTAGGGCACGATGTCTGAATGTTAGGTCCCAAAGATTTGGTTAAGAGCCCAAAGCTGTGAGTCTAGGGTTGAAAGCCTGCTTTTTACTCTACAAACCCTCCTGTTTAGGGTACAAACCCTCCTTTTTGGTGCACAAGCCCTCGCTGTTAGGGTGCAAACACTCCTGTTAAGATTCCCAAGCTTCGAGTCCAGGGTTCAAATCCACATCTTTATGCTCCAAACGACCATTTTTAGGCTTCAAATCCTACTTTTAATTCTGAAATCCCACTTTCTTATGCTCCAAACGCTACATTAAGGGCACAAAGTCTCGATTTTAGCTCCCAAAGCTTCCTTTTTAGAATCCGCAACGTTGCTTCCAGGGTTGAAAGCCTCCCTGTTCTGCTTCAAAGCGTCATTTAGAAGGTACAAACCCTCATTTTTAGCGCGCAATGCCTCATTTTTTGGCCGCGAATCCTCCTTTTTAGGGGTCAATAGGTCCTTTTTGCTGTAAAATCCCTCACTTTTCTGTTCCGGACATCTCATTTAGGGCACAAAGCCTTGTTTTGTGGTCCAAAGCTTCCTCTTCCGAGTCCAAAGCTTTGATTCTGTGGTTGAATTCCTCGTTTTATAATCCAAACCCTCACGTTTATTGCACAAACCCTCATTTTTAGGGCCCAAACGCTCATTTTTATGCTGCAAATCATTTCACTGTAAAATCCCTCCTTTTTATGCTCCAAATGCCTCCTTTAGGGCACGATGTCTGAATGTTAGGTCCCAAAGATTTGGTTAAGAGTCCAAAGCTGTGAGTCTAGGGTTGAAAGCCTGCTTTTTACTCTACAAACCCTCCTGTTTAGGGTACAAACCCTCCTTTTTGGGGCACAAACCCTCGCTGTTAGGGTGCAAACACTCCTGTTAAGATTCCCAAGCTTCGAGTCCAGGGTTCAAATCCACATCTTTATGCTCCAAACGACCGTTTTTAGGCTTCAAATCCTACTGTTAATTCTGAAATCCCACTTTCCTATGCTCCAAACGCTACATTAAGGGCACAAAGTCTCAATTTTAGTTCCCAAAGCTTCCTTTTTAGAGTCCGCAATGTTGCTTCCAGGGTTGAAAGCCTCCCTGTTCTGCTTCAAACCGTCATTTAGAAGGTACAAACCCTCATTTTTTGGGCGCAATGCCTCATTTTTTGGCCGCGAATCCTCCTTTTTAGGGGTCAATAGGTCCTTTTTGCTGTAAAATCCCTCACTTTTCTGTTCCGGACATCTCATTTAGGGCACAAAGCCTTTTTTTGTGGTCCAAAGCTTCCTCTTCCGAGTCCAAAGCTTTGATTCTGTGGTTGAATTCCTCGTTTTATAATCCAAACCCTCACGTTTATTGCACAAACCCTCTTTTTTAGGGCCCAAACGCTCATTTTTATGCTGCAAATCATTTCACTGTAAAATCCCTCCTTTTTATGCTCCAAACGCCTCCTTTAGGGCACGATGTCTGAATGTTAGGTCCCAAAGATTTGGTTAAGAGTCCAAAGCTGTGAGTCTAGGGTTGAAAGCCTGCTTTTTACTCTACAAACCCTCCTTTGCAGGGTACAAACCCTCCTTTTTGGGGCACAAACCCTCGCTGTTAGGGTGCAAACACTCCTGTTAAGATTCCCAAGCTTCGAGTCCAGGGTTCAAATCCACATCTTTATGCTCCAAACGACCGTTTTTAGGCTTCAAATCCTACTGTTAATTCTGAAATCCCACTTTCCTATGCTCCAAACGCTACATTAAGGGCACAAAGTCTCAATTTTAGCTCCCAAAGCTTCCTTTTTAGTGTCCGCAACGTTGCTTCCAGGGTTGAAAGCCTCCCTGTTCTGCTTCAAACCGTCATTTAGAAGGTACAAACCCTCATTTTTAGGGTGCAATGCCTCATTTTTTGGCCGCGAATCCTCCTTTTTAGGGGTCAATAGGTCCTTTTTGCTGTAAAATCCCTCACTTTTCTGTTCCGGACATCTCATTTAGGGCACAAAGCCTTTTTTTGTGGTCCAAAGCTTCCTCTTCCGAGTCCAAAGCTTTGATTCTGTGGTTGAATTCGTCGTTTTATAATCCAAACCCTCACGTTTATTGCACAAACCCTCATTTTTAGGGCCCAAACGCTCATTTTTATGCTGCAAATCATTTCACTGTAAAATCCCTCCTTTTTATGCTCCAAACGCCTCCTTTAGGGCACGATGTCTGAATGTTAGGTCCCAAAGATTTGGTTAAGAGTCCAAAGCTGTGAGTCTAGGGTTGAAAGCCTGCTTTTTACTCTACAAACCCTCCTGTTTAGGGTACAAACCCTCCTTTTTGGGGCACAAACCCTCGCTGTTAGGGTGCAAACACTCCTGTTAAGATTCCCAAGCTTCGAGTCCAGGGTTCAAATCCACATCTTTATGCTCCAAACGACCGTTTTTAGGCTTCAAATCCTACTTTTAATTCTGAAATCCCACTTTTTTATGCTCCAAACGCTACATTAAGGGCACAAAGTCTCAATTTTAGCTCGCAAAGCTTCCTTTTTAGAGTCCGCAACGTTGCTTCCAGGGTTGAAAGCCTCCCTGTTCTGCTTCAAACCGTCATTTAGAAGGTACAAGCCCTCATTTTTTGGGCGCAACGCCTCATTTTTTGGCCGCGAATCCTTCTTTTTAGGGGTCAATACGTCCTTTTTGCTGTAAAATCCCTCACTTTTATGTTCCGGACATCTCATTTAGGGCACAAAGCCTTGTTTTGTGGTCCAAAGCTTCCTCTTCCGAGTCCAAAGCTTTGATTCTGTGGTTGAATTCCTCGTTTTATAATCCAAACCCTCACGTTTATTGCACAAACCCTCATTTTTAGGGCCCAAACGCTCATTTTTATGCTGCAAATCATTTCACTGTAAAATCCCTCCTTTTTATGCTCCAAACGCCTCCTTTAGGGCACGATGTCTGAATGTTAGGTCCCAAAGATTTGGTTGAGTCCAAAGCTGTGAGTCTAGGGTTGAAAGCCTGCTTTTTACTCTACAAACCCTCCTTTGTAGGGTACAAACCCTCCTTTTTGGGGCACAAACCCTCGCTGTTAGGGTGCAAACACTCCTGTTAAGATTCCCAAGCTTCGAGTCCAGGGTTCAAATCCACATCTTTATGCTCAAAACGACCATTTTTAGGCTTCAAATCCTACTGTTAATTCTGAAATCCCACTTTTTTATGCTCCAAACGCTACATTAAGGGCACAAAGTCTCGATTTTAGCTCCCAAAGCTTCCTTTTTAGAGTCTGCAATGTTGCTTCCAGGGTTGAAAGCCTCCCTGTTCTGCTTCAAACCGTCATTTAGAAGGTACAAACCCTCATTTTTAGGGCGCAATGCCTCATTTTTTGGCCGCGAATCCTCCTTTTTAGGGGTCAATAGGTCCTTTTTGCTGTAAAATCCCTCACTTTTCTGTTCCGGACATCTCATTTAGGGCACAAAGCCTTGTTTTGTCGTCCAAAGCTTCCTCTTCCGAGTCCAAAGCTTTGATTCTGTGGTTGAATTCCTCGTTTTATAATCCAAACCCTCACGTTTATTGCACAAACCCTCATTTTTAGGGCCCAAACGCTCATTTTTATGCTGCAAATCATTTCACTGTAAAATCCCTCCTTTTTATGCTCCAAACGCCTCCTTTAGGGCACGATGTCTGAATGTTAGGTCCCAAAGATTTGGTTAAGAGTCCAAAGCTGTGAGTCTAGGGTTGAAAGCCTGCTTTTTACTCTACAAACCCTCCTGTTTAGGGTACAAACCCTCCTTTTTGGGGCACAAACCCTCGCTGTTAGTGTGCGAACACTCCTGCTAAGATTCCCAAGCTTCGAGTCCAGGGTTCAAATCCACATCTTTATGCTCCAAACGACCGTTTTTAGGCTTCAAATCCTACTGTTAATTCTGAAATCCCACTTTCCTATGCTCCAAACGCTACATTAAGGGCACAAAGTCTCAATTTTAGTTCCCAAAGCTTCCTTTTTAGAGTCCGCAACGTTGCTTCCAGGGTTGAAAGCCTCCCTGTTCTGCTTCAAACCGTCATTTAGAAGGTACAAACCCTCATTTTTAGGGCGCAATGCCTCATTTTTTGGCCGCGAATCCTCCTTTTTAGGGGTCAATACGTCCTTTTTGCTGTAAAATCCCTCACTTTTCTGTTCCGGACATCTCATTTAGGGCACAAAGCCTTTTTTTGTGGTCCAAAGCTTCCTCTTCCGAGTCCAAAGCTTTGATTCTGTGGTTGAATTCCTCGTTTTATAATCCAAACCCTCACGTTTATTGCACAAACCCTCATTTTTAGGGCCCAAACGCTCATTTTTATGCTGCAAATCATTTCACTGTAAAATCCCTCCTTTTTATGCTCCAAACGCCTCCTTTAGGGCACGATGTCCGAATGTTAGGTCCCAAAGATTTGGTTAAGAGTCCAAAGCTGTGAGTCTAGGGTTGAAAGCCTGCTTTTTACTCTACAAACCCTCCTTTGCAGGGTACAAACCCTCCTTTTTGGGGCACAAACCCTCGCTGTTAGGGTGCAAACACTCCTGTTAAGATTCCCAAGCTTCGAGTCCAGGGTTCAAATCCACATCTTTATGCTCCAAACGACCGTTTTTAGGCTTCAAATCCTACTGTTAATTCTGAAATCCCACTTTCCTATGCTCCAAACGCTACATTAAGGGCACAAAGTCTCAATTTTAGCTCCCAAAGCTTCCTTTTTAGTGTCCGCAACGTTGCTTCCAGGGTTGAAAGCCTCCCTGTTCTGCTTCAAACCGTCATTTAGAAGGTACAAACCCTCATTTTTAGGGTGCAATGCCTCATTTTTTGGCCGCGAATCCTCCTTTTTAGGGGTCAGTAGGTCCTTTTTGCTGTAAAATCCCTCACTTTTCTGTTCCGGACATCTCATTTAGGGCACAAAGCCTTTTTTTGTGGTCCAAAGCTTCCTCTTCCGAGTCCAAAGCTTTGATTCTGTGGTTGAATTCCTCGTTTTATAATCCAAACCCTCACATTTATTGCACAAACCCTCATTTTTAGGGCCCAAACGCTCATTTTTATGCTGCAAATCATTTCACTGTAAAATCCCTCCTTTTTATGCTCCAAACGCCTCCTTTAGGGCACGATGTCTGAATGTTAGGTCCCAAAGATTTGGTTAAGAGTCCAAAGCTGTGAGTCTGGGTTGAAAGCCTGCTTTTTACTCTACAAACCCTCCTTTGTAGGATACAAACCCTCCTTTTTGGGGCACAAACCCTCGCTGTTAGGGTGCAAACACTCCTGTTAAGATTCCCAAGCTTCGAGTCCAGGGTTCAAATCCACATCTTTATGCTCCAAACGACCGTTTTTAGGCTTCAAATCCTACTGTTAATTCTGAAATCCCACTTTTTTACGCTCCAAACGCTACATTAAGGGCACAAAGTCTCGATTTTAGCTCCCAAAGCTTCCTTTTTAGAGTCTGCAATGTTGCTTCCAGGGTTGAAAGCCTCCCTGTTCTGCTTCAAAGCGTCATTTAGAAGGTACAAACCCTCATTTTTAGGGCGCAATGCCTCATTTTTTGGCCGCGAATCCTCCTTTTTAGGGGTCAATAGGTCCTTTTTGCTGTAAAATCCCTCACTTTTCTGTTCCGGACATCTCATTTAGGGCACAAAGCCTTTTTTTGTGGTCCAAAGCTTCCTCTTCCGAGTCCAAAGCTTTGATTCTGTGGTTGAATTCCTCGTTTTATAATCCAAACCCTCACGTTTATTGCACAAACCCTCATTTTTAGGGCCCAAACGCTCATTTTTATGCTGCAAATCATTTCACTGTAAAATCCCTCCTTTTTATGCTCCAAACGCCCCCTTTAGGGCATGATGTCTGAATGTTAGGTCCCAAAGATTTGGTTAAGAGTCCAAAGCTGTGAGTCTAGGGTTGAAAGCCTGCTTTTTACTCTACAAACCCTCCTGTTTAGGGTACAAACCCTCCTTTTTGGGGCACAAACCCTCGCTGTTAGGGTGCAAACACTCCTGTTAAGATTCCCAAGCTTCGAGTCCAGGGTTCAAATCCACATCTTTATGCTCTAAACGACAATTTTTAGGCCTCAAATCCTTCTTTTAATTCTGAAATCCCACTTTCTTATGCTCCAAACGCTACATTAAGGGCACAAAGTCTCGATTTTAGCTCCCAAAGCTTCCTTTTTAGAGTCCGCAACGTTGGTTCCAGGGTTGAAAGCCTCCCTGTTCTGCTTCAAACCGTCATTTATAAGGTACAAACCTTCATTTTTAGGGCGCAATGCCTCATTTTTTGGCCGCGAATCCTCCTTTTTAGGGGACAATACGTCCTTTTTGCTGTAAAATCCCTCACTTTTTCTGTTCCGGACATCTCATTTAGGGCACAAAGCCTTGTTTTGTGGTCCCAAAGCTTCCTCTTCCGAGTCCAAAGCTTTGGTTCTGTGGTTGAATTCCTCGTTTTATAATCCAAACCCTCACGTTTATTGCACAAACCCTCATTTTTAGGGCCCAAACGCTCATTTTTATGCTGCAAATCATTTCACTGTAAAATCCCTCCTTTTTATGCTCCAAACGCCTCCTTTAGGGCACGATGTCTGAATGTTAGGTCCCAAAGATTTGGTTAAGAGTCCAAAGCTGTGAGTCTAGGGTTGAAAGCCTGCTTTTTACTCTACAAACCCTCCTGTTTAGGGTACAAACCCTCCTTTTTGGGGCACAAACCCTCGCTGTTAGTGTGCGAACACTCCTGTTAAGATTCCCAAGCTTCGAGTCCAGGGTTCAAATCCACATCTTTATGCTCCAAACGACCGTTTTTAGGCTTCAAATCCTACTGTTAATTCTGAAATCCCACTTTCCTATGCTCCAAACGCTACATTAAGGGCACAAAGTCTCAATTTTAGTTCCCAAAGCTTCCTTTTTAGAGTCCGCAACGTTGCTTCCAGGGTTGAAAGCCTCCCTGTTCTGCTTCAAACCGTCATTTAGAAGGTACAAACCCTCATTTTTAGGGCGCAATGCCTCATTTTTTGGCCGCGAATCCTCCTTTTTAGGGGTCAATACGTCCTTTTTGCTGTAAAATCCCTCACTTTTATGTTCCGGACATCTCATTTAGGGCACAAAGCTTTTTTTTGTGGTCCAAAGCTTCCTCTTCCGAGTCCAAAGCTTTGATTCTGTGGTTGAATTCCTCGTTTTATAATCCAAACCCTCACGTTTATTGCACAAACCCTCTTTTTTAGGGCCCAAACGCTCATTTTTATGCTGCAAATCATTTCACTGTAAAATCCCTCCTTTTTATGCTCCAAACGCCTCCTTTAGGGCACGATGTCCGAATGTTAGGTCCCAAAGATTTGGTTAAGAGTCCAAAGCTGTGAGTCTAGGGTTGAAAGCCTGCTTTTTACTCTACAAACCCTCCTTTGCAGGGTACAAACCCTCCTTTTTGGGGCACAAACCCTCGCTGTTAGGGTGCAAACACTCCTGTTAAGATTCCCAAGCTTCGAGTCCAGGGTTCAAATCCACATCTTTATGCTCCAAACGACCGTTTTTAGGCTTCAAATCCTACTGTTAATTCTGAAATCCCACTTTCCTATGCTCCAAACGCTACATTAAGGGCACAAAGTCTCAATTTTAGCTCCCAAAGCTTCCTTTTTAGTGTCCGCAACGTTGCTTCCAGGGTTGAAAGCCTCCCTGTTCTGCTTCAAAGCGTCATTTAGAAGGTACAAGCCCTCATTTTTAGGGCGCAACGCCTCATTTTTTGGCCGCGAATCCTCCTTTTTAGGGGTCAATACGTCCTTTTTACTGTAAAATCCCTCACTTTTAGGTTCCAGACATCTCTTTTAGGGCACAAAGCCTTGTTTTGTGGTCCCAAAGCTTCCTCTTCAGAGTCCAAAGCTTTGATTCTGTGGTTGAATTCCTTGTTTTATAATCCAAACCCTCACGTTTATTGTACAAACCCTCATTTTTAGGGCCCAAACGCTCATTTTTATTCTGTAAATCATTTCACTGGAAAATGCCTCCTTTTTATGCTCCAAACGCCTCCTTTAGGGCACGATGTCTGAATGTTAGGTCCCAAAGATTTGGTTAAGAGCCCAAAGCTTTGAGTCTAGGGTTGAAAGCCTGCTTTTTACTCTACAAACCCTCCTGTTTAGGGTACAAACCCTCCTTTTTGGTGCACAAGCCCTCGCTGTTAGGGTGCAAACACTCACGTTAAGATTCCCAAGCTTCGAGTCCAGGGTTGAAATCCACATCTTTATGCTCCAAACGACCGTCTTTAGGCTTCAAATCCGACTTTTAATTCTGAAATCCCACTTTTTTACGCTCCAAACGCTACATTAAGGGCACAAAGTCTCCATTTTAGGTCACAACGCTTCCTTTTTAGAGTCCGGAACGTTGGTTCCAGGGTTGAAAGCCTCCCTGTTCTGCTTCAAAGCGTCATTTAGAAGGTACAAGCCCTCATTTTTAGGGCGCAACGCCTCATTTTTTGGCCGCGAATCCTCCTTTTTAGGGGTCAATACGTCCTTTTTACTGTAAAATCCCTCACTTTTAGGTTCCAGACATCTCTTTTAGGGCACAAAGCCTTGTTTTGTGGTCCCAAAGCTTCCTCTTCAGAGTCCAAAGCTTTGATTCTGTGGTTGAATTCCTTGTTTTATAATCCAAACCCTCACGTTTATTGTACAAACCCTCATTTTTAGGGCCCAAACGCTCATTTTTATTCTGTAAATCATTTCACTGGAAAATGCCTCCTTTTTATGCTCCAAACGCCTCCTTTAGGGCACGATGTCTGAATGTTAGGTCCCAAAGATTTGGTTAAGAGCCCAAAGCTTTGAGTCTAGGGTTGAAAGCCTGCTTTTTACTCTACAAACCCTCCTGTTTAGGGTACAAACCCTCCTTTTTGGTGCACAAGCCCTCGCTGTTAGGGTGCAAACACTCACGTTAAGATTCCCAAGCTTCGAGTCCAGGGTTGAAATCCACATCTTTATGCTCCAAACGACCGTCTTTAGGCTTCAAATCCGACTTTTAATTCTGAAATCCCACTTTTTTACGCTCCAAACGCTACATTAAGGGCACAAAGTCTCCATTTTAGGTCACAACGCTTCCTTTTTAGAGTCCGGAACGTTGGTTCCAGGGTTGAAAGCCTCCCTGTTCTGCTTCAAAGCGTCATTTAGAAGGTACAAGCCCTCATTTTTAGGGCGCAACGCCTCATTTTTTGGCCGCGAATCCTCCTTTTTAGGGGTCAATACGTCCTTTTTGCTGTAAAATCCCTCACTTTTATGTTCCGGACATCTCATTTAGGGCACAAAGCCTTGTTTTGTGGTCCCAAAGTTTCCTCTTCAGAGTCCAAAGCTTTGATTCTGTGGTTGAATTCCTCGTTTTATAATCCAAACCCTCACGTTTATTGTACAAACCCTCATTTTTAGGGCCCAAACGCTCATTTTTATGCTGCAAATCATTTCACTGGAAAATGCCTCCTTTTTATGCTCCAAACGCCTCCTTTAGGGCACGATGTCTGAATGTTAGGTCCCAAAGATTTGGTTAAGAGCCCAAAGCTTTGAGTCTAGGGTTGAAAGCCTGCTTTTTACTCTACAAACCCTCCTGTTTAGGGTACAAACCCTCCTTTTTGGTGCACAAGCCCTCGCTGTTAGGGTGCAAACACTCACGTTAAGATTCCCAAGCTTCGAGTCCAGGGTTGAAATCCACATCTTTATGCTCCAAACGACCGTCTTTAGGCTTCAAATCCGACTTTTAATTCTGAAATCCCACTTTTTTACGCTCCAAACGCTACATTAAGGGCACAAAGTCTCCATTTCAGTTCACAACGCTTCCTTTTTAGAGTCCGGAACGTTGGTTCAAGGGTTGAAAGCCTCCCTGTTCTGCTTCAAAGCGTCATTTAGAAGGTACAAGCCCTCATTTTTAGGGCGCAACGCCTCATTTTTTGGCCGCGAATCCTCCTTTTTAGGGGTCAATACGTCCTTTTTGCTGTAAAATCCCTCACTTTTATGTTCCAGACATCTCATTTAGGGCACAAAGCCTTGTTTTGTGGTCCCAAAGCTTCCTCTTCAGAGTTCAAAGCTTTGATTCTGTGGTTGAATTCCTTGTTTTATAATCCAAACCCTCACGTTTATTGTACAAACCCTCATTTTTAGGGCCCAAACGCTCATTTTTATGCTGCAAATCATTTCACTGGAAAATGCCTCTTTTTTATGCTCCAAACGCCTCCTTTAGGGCACGATGTCTGAATGTTAGGTCCCAAAGATTTGGTTAAGAGCCCAAAGCTTTGAGTCTAGGGTTGAAAGCCTGCTTTTTACTCTACAAACCCTCCTGTTTAGGGTACAAACCCTCCTTTTTGGTGCACAAGCCCTCGCTGTTAGGGTGCAAACACTCACGTTAAGATTCCCAAGCTTCGAGTCCAGGGTTGAAATCCACATCTTTATGCTCCAAACGACCGCCTTTAGGCTTCAAATCCGACTTTTAATTCTGAAATCCCACTTTTTTACGCTCCAAACGCTACATTAAGGGCACAAAGTCTCCATTTTAGGTCACAACGCTTCCTTTTTAGAGTCCGGAACGTTGGTTCCAGGGTTGAAAGCCTCCCTGTTCTGCTTCAAAGCGTCATTTAGAAGGTACAAGCCCTCATTTTTAGGGCGCAACGCCTCATTTTTTGGCCGCGAATCCTCCTTTTTAGGGGTCAATACGTCCTTTTTACTGTAAAATCCCTCACTTTTAGGTTCCAGACATCTCTTTTAGGGCACAAAGCCTTGTTTTGTGGTCCCAAAGCTTCCTCTTCAGAGTCCAAAGCTTTGATTCTGTGGTTGAATTCCTTGTTTTATAATCCAAACCCTCACGTTTATTGTACAAACCCTCATTTTTAGGGCCCAAACGCTCATTTTTATTCTGTAAATCATTTCACTGGAAAATGCCTCCTTTTTATGCTCCAAACGCCTCCTTTAGGGCACGATGTCTGAATGTTAGGTCCCAAAGATTTGGTTAAGAGCCCAAAGCTTTGAGTCTAGGGTTGAAAGCCTGCTTTTTACTCTACAAACCCTCCTGTTTAGGGTACAAACCCTCCTTTTTGGTGCACAAGCCCTCGCTGTTAGGGTGCAAACACTCACGTTAAGATTCCCAAGCTTCGAGTCCAGGGTTGAAATCCACATCTTTATGCTCCAAACGACCGTCTTTAGGCTTCAAATCCGACTTTAAATTCTGAAATCCCACTTTTTTACGCTCCAAACGCTACATTAAGGGCACAAAGTCTCCATTTTAGGTCACAACGCTTCCTTTTTAGAGTCCGGAACGTTGGTTCCAGGGTTGAAAGCCTCCCTGTTCTGCTTCAAAGCGTCATTTAGAAGGTACAAGCCCTCATTTTTAGGGCGCAACGCCTCATTTTTTGGCCGCGAATCCTCCTTTTTAGGGGTCAATACGTCCTTTTTGCTGTAAAATCCCTCACTTTTATGTTCCGGACATCTCATTTAGGGCACAAAGCCTTGTTTTGTGGTCCCAAAGCTTCCTCTTCAGAGTCCAAAGCTTTGATTCTGTGGTTGAATTCCTCGTTTTATAATCCAAACCATCACGTTTATTGTACAAACCCTCATTTTTAGGGCCCAAACGCTCATTTTTATGCTGCAAATCATTTCACTGGAAAATGCCTCCTTTTTATGCTCCAAATGCCTCCTTTAGGGCACGATGTCTGAATGTTAGGTCCCAAAGATTTGGTTAAGAGCCCAAAGCTTTGAGTCTAGGGTTGAAAGCCTGCTTTTTACTCTACAAACCCTCCTGTTTAGGGTACAAACCCTCCTTTTTGGTGCACAAGCCCTCGCTGTTAGGGTGCAAACACTCACGTTAAGATTCCCAAGCTTCGAGTCCAGGGTTGAAATCCACATCTTTATGCTCCAAACGACCGCCTTTAGGCTTCAAATCCGACTTTTAATTCTGAAATCCCACTTTTTTACGCTCCAAACGCTACATTAAGGGCACAAAGTCTCCATTTTAGGTCACAACGCTTCCTTTTTAGAGTCCGGAACGTTGGTTCCAGGGTTGAAAGCCTCCCTGTTCTGCTTCAAAGCATCATTTAGAAGGTACAAGCCCTCATTTTTAGGGCACAACGCCTCATTTTTTGGCCGCGAATCCTCCTTTTTAGGGGTCAATACGTCCTTTTTGCTGTAAAATCCCTCACTTTTATGTTCCGGACATCTCATTTAGGGCACAAAGCCTTGTTTTGTGGTCCCAAAGCTTCCTCTTCAGAGTCCAAAGCTTTGATTCTGTGGTTGAATTCCTCGTTTTATAATCCAAACCCTCACGTTTATTGTACAAACCCTCATTTTTAGGGCCCAAACGCTCATTTTTATGCTGCAGATCATTTCACTGGAAAATGCCTCCTTTTTATGCTCCAGATGCCTCCTTTAGTGCACGATGTCTGAATGTTAGGTCCCAAAGATTTGGTTAAGAGCCCAAAGCTTTGAGTCTAGGGTTGAAAGCCTGCTTTTTACTCTACAAACCCTCCTGTTTAGGGTACAAAGCCTCCTTTTTGGTGCACAAGCCCTCGCTGTTAGGGTGCAAACACTCACGTTAAGATTCCCAAGCTTCGAGTCCAGGGTTGAAATCCACATCTTTATGCTCCAAACGACCGTCTTTAGGCTTCAAATCCGACTTTAAATTCTGAAATCCCACTTTTTTACGCTCCAAACGCTACATTAAGGGCACAAAGTCTCCATTTTAGGTCACAACGCTTCCTTTTTAGAGTCCGGAACGTTGGTTCCAGGGTTGAAAGCCTCCCTGTTCTGCTTCAAAGCGTCATTTAGAAGGTACAAGCCCTCATTTTTAGGGCGCAACGCCTCATTTTTTGGCCGTGAATCCTCCTTTTTAGGGGTCAATACGTCCTTTTTGCTGTAAAATCCCTCACTTTTATGTTCCAGACATCTCATTTAGGGCACAAAGCCTTGTTTTGTGGTCCCAAAGCTTCCTCTTCAGAGTCCAAAGCTTTGATTCTGTGGTTGAATTCCTCGTTTTATAATCCAAACCCTCACGTTTATTGTACAAACCCTCATTTTTAGGGCCCAAACGCTCATTTTTATGCTGTAAATCATTTCACTGGAAAATGCCTCCTTTTTATGCTCCAAACGCCTCCTTTAGGGCACGATGTCTGAATGTTAGGTCCCAAAGATTTGGTTAAGAGCCCAAAGCTTTGAGTCTAGGGTTGAAAGCCTGCTTTTTACTCTACAAACCCTCCTGTTTAGGGTACAAACCCTCCTTTTTGGTGCACAAGCCCTCGCTGTTAGGGTGCAAACACTCACGTTAAGATTCCCAAGCTTCGAGTCCAGGGTTGAAATCCACATCTTTATGCTCCAAACGACCGTCTTTAGGCTTCAAATCCGACTTTTAATTCTGAAATCCCACTTTTTTACGCTCCAAACGCTACATTAAGGGCACAAAGTCTCCCTTTTAGGTCACAACGCTTCCTTTTTAGAGTCCGGAACGTTGGTTCCAGGGTTGAAAGCCTCCCTGTTCTGCTTCAAAGCGTCATTTAGAAGGTACAAGCCCTCATTTTTAGGGCGCAACGCCTCATTTTTTGGCCGCGAATCCTCCTTTTTAGGGGTCAATACGTCCTTTTTACTGTAAAATCCCTCACTTTTAGGTTCCAGACATCTCTTTTAGGGCACAAAGCCTTGTTTTGTGGTCCCAAAGCTTCCTCTTCAGAGTCCAAAGCTTTGATTCTGTGGTTGAATTCCTTGTTTTATAATCCAAACCCTCACGTTTATTGCACAAACCCTCATTTTTAGGGCCCAAACGCTCATTTTTATGCTGTAAATCATTTCACTGGAAAATGCCTCCTTTTTATGCTCCAAACGCCTCCTTTAGGGCACGATGTCTGAATGTTAGGTCCCAAAGATTTGGTTAAGAGCCCAAAGCTTTGAGTCTAGGGTTGAAAGCCTGCTTTTTACTCTACAAACCCTCCTGTTTAGGGTACAAACCCTCCTTTTTGGTGCACAAGCCCTCGCTGTTAGGGTGCAAACACTCACGTTAAGATTCCCAAGCTTCGAGTCCAGGGTTGAAATCCACATCTTTATGCTCCAAACGACCGTCTTTAGGCTTCAAATCCGACTTTAAATTCTGAAATCCCACTTTTTTACGCTCCAAACGCTACATTAAGGGCACAAAGTCTCCATTTTAGGTCACAACGCTTCCTTTTTAGAGTCCGGAACGTTGGTTCCAGGGTTGAAAGCCTCCCTGTTCTGCTTCAAAGCGTCATTTAGAAGGTACAAGCCCTCATTTTTAGGGCGCAACGCCTCATTTTTTGGCCGCGAATCCTCCTTTTTAGGGGTCAATAGGTCCTTTTTGCTGTAAAATCCCTCACTTTTCTGTTCCGGACATCTCTTTTAGGGCACAAAGCCTTTTTTTGTGGTCCAAAGCTTCCTCTTCCGAGTCCAAAGCTTTGATTCTGTGGTTGAATTCCTCGTTTTATAATCCAAACCCTCACGTTTATTGCACAAACCCTCATTTTTAGGGCCCAAACGCTCATTTTTATGCTGCAAATCATTTCACTGGAAAATGCCTCCTTTTTATGCTCCAGATGCCTCCTTTAGGGCACGATGTCTGAATGTTAGGTCCCAAAGATTTGGTTAAGAGCCCAAAGCTGTGAGTCTAGGGTTGAAAGCCTGCTTTTTACTCTACAAACCCTCCTGTTTAGGGTACAAACCCTCCTTTTTGGTGCACAAGCCCTCGCTGTTAGGGTGCAAACACTCCTGTTAAGATTCCCAAGCTTCGAGTCCAGGGTTCAAATCCACATCTTTATGCTCCAAACGACCATTTTTAGGCTTCAAATCCTACTTTTAATTCTGAAATCCCACTTTCTTATGCTCCAAACGCTACATTAAGGGCACAAAGTCTCGATTTTAGCTCCCAAAGCTTCCTTTTTAGAATCCGCAACGTTGGTTCCAGGGTTGAAAGCCTCCCTGTTCTGCTTCAAAGCGTCATTTAGAAGGTACAAGCCCTCATTTTTAGGGCGCAACGCTTCATTTTTTGGCCGCGAATCCTCCTTTTTAGGGGTCAATAGGTCCTTTTTGCTGTAAAATCCCTCACTTTTCTGTTCCGGACATCTCATTTAGGGCACAAAGCCTTGTTTTGTGGTCCAAAGCTTCCTCTTCCGAGTCCAAAGCTTTGATTCTGTGGTTGAATTCCTCGTTTTATAATCCAAACCCTCACGTTTATTGCACAAACCCTCATTTTTAGGGCCCAAACGCTCATTTTTATGCTGCAAATCATTTCACTGTAAAATCCCTCCTTTTTATGCTCCAAATGCCTCCTTTAGGGCACGATGTCTGAATGTTAGGTCCCAAAGATTTGGTTAAGAGTCCAAAGCTGTGAGTCTAGGGTTGAAAGCCTGCTTTTTACTCTACAAACCCTCCTGTTTAGGGTACAAACCCTCCTTTTTGGGGCACAAACCCTCGCTGTTAGGGTGCAAACACTCCTGTTAAGATTCCCAAGCTTCGAGTCCAGGGTTCAAATCCACATCTTTATGCTCCAAACGACCGTTTTTAGGCTTCAAATCCTACTGTTAATTCTGAAATCCCACTTTCCTATGCTCCAAACGCTACATTAAGGGCACAAAGTCTCATTTTAGTTCCCAAAGCTTCCTTTTTTAGAGTCCGCAATGTTGCTTCCAGGGTTGAAAGCCTCCCTGTTCTGCTTCAAACCGTCATTTAGAAGGTACAAACCCTCATTTTTGGGCGCAATGCCTCATTTTTTGGCCGCGAATCCTCCTTTTTAGGGGTCAATAGGTCCTTTTTGCTGTAAAATCCCTCACTTTTCTGTTCCGGACATCTCATTTAGGGCACAAAGCCTTTTTTTGTGGTCCAAAGCTTCCTCTTCCGAGTCCAAAGCTTTGATTCTGTGGTTGAATTCCTCGTTTTATAATCCAAACCCTCACGTTTATTGCACAAACCCTCATTTTTAGGGCCCAAACGCTCATTTTTATGCTGCAAATCATTTCACTGTAAAATCCCTCCTTTTTATGCTCCAAACGCCTCCTTTAGGGCACGATGTCTGAATGTTAGGTCCAAAGATTGGTTAAGAGTCCAAAGCTGTGAGTCTAGGGTTGAAAGCCTGCTTTTTACTCTACAAACCCTCCTTTGCAGGGTACAAACCCTCCTTTTTGGGGCACAAACCCTCGCTGTTAGGGTGCAAACACTCCTGTTAAGATTCCCAAGCTTCGAGTCCAGGGTTCAAATCCACATCTTTATGCTCCAAACGACCGTTTTTAGGCTTCAAATCCTACTGTTAATTCTGAAATCCCACTTTCCTATGCTCCAAACGCTACATTAAGGGCACAAAGTCTCAATTTTAGCTCCCAAAGCTTCCTTTTTAGTGTCCGCAACGTTGCTTCCAGGGTTGAAAGCCTCCCTGTTCTGCTTCAAACCGTCATTTAGAAGGTACAAACCCTCATTTTTAGGGCGCAATGCCTCATTTTTTGGCCGCGAATCCTCCTTTTTAGGGGTCAATAGGTCCTTTTTGCTGTAAAATCCCTCACTTTTCTGTTCCGGACATCTCATTTAGGGCACAAAGCCTTTTTTTGTGGTCCAAAGCTTCCTCTTCCGAGTCCAAAGCTTTGATTCTGTGGTTGAATTCGTCGTTTTATAATCCAAACCCTCACGTTTATTGCACAAACCCTCATTTTTAGGGCCCAAACGCTCATTTTTATGCTGCAAATCATTTCACTGTAAAATCCCTCCTTTTTATGCTCCAAACGCCTCCTTTAGGGCACGATGTCTGAATGTTAGGTCCCAAAGATTTGGTTAAGAGTCCAAAGCTGTGAGTCTAGGGTTGAAAGCCTGCTTTTTACTCTACAAACCCTCCTGTTTAGGGTACAAACCCTCCTTTTTGGGGCACAAACCCTCGCTGTTAGGTGCAAACACTCCTGTTTTTAAGATTCCCAAGCTTCGAGTCCAGGGTTCAAATCCACATCTTTATGCTCCAAACGACCGTTTTTAGGCTTCAAATCCTACTTTTAATTCTGAAATCCCACTTTTTTATGCTCCAAACGCTACATTAAGGGCACAAAGTCTCAATTTTAGCTCGCAAAGCTTCCTTTTTAGAGTCCGCAACGTTGCTTCCAGGGTTGAAAGCCTCCCTGTTCTGCTTCAAACCGTCATTTAGAAGGTACAAGCCCTCATTTTTTGGGCGCAACGCCTCATTTTTTGGCCGCGAATCCTTCTTTTTAGGGGTCAATACGTCCTTTTTGCTGTAAAATCCTCACTTTTATGTTCCGGACTCTCATTAGGGCACAAAGCCTTGTTTTGTGGTCCAAAGCTTCCTCTTCGAGTCCAAAGCTTTGATTCTGTGGTTGAATTCCTA